>NW_016810615.1:713778-750185 GCF_001698545.2 Rhinopithecus bieti | reverse complement strand
AAAAAAAAAAAAAAAAAAAAAAAGATAAATAATTTGTTAAATTCAGATGGTTAGGACATAATCAATCTTTAAAATCCATTTGTCTGGCTTTTTGATATATTGGCAACATTAAACACAACTGTATTATTAAGGCTTGCCAGCTACTTAAACACGAATAAAAGCAATGTTTAGTGCCCTTCATGTAATTTATAAGAAGAAACTTATCAACATCATTTCTACTGCCTGAGGAATAACCAGAAAATATTATCTATCACATGATAAACTAGTAATTTGTGGCTAGTTTGCATTTTTATTCAGATGAAAGGTTGTAACCAGGAATCCACAGGAGCTTAAAAGTAATAGTAATATCATTTTACCATCATCTACCTAAATATATGCCCTGAAGAAACAACACATTCTAGGAATCAGTGTTATGACAAAAAAAAAAAAAAAAAAAAAAAAAATCATTTGCTTGTCAAAGGCAAATATGATGTGAATTTTACAATTAATAGATTTTTATTAGTGAAAGAAAACATTAGAATATAACTTTCTCTTACCTTATAAAATAATCATTTCGAATCAGCAAAAGATGCTGAAGAATAGAAATAAAATATCCCTCTGCTCTAGTTTCTTTAACTGTGCTCCACACCATGTTGTAAACATCATATGCTTCAGTGAGTTGATTAAGGAATATATGGATTTATTTATACTCTACACCAAACAACTACAATAATATGACAGAATTTCTTCTGTAAGGTTTTGAAACTCTAATACAGGCATCTTATATATTCAACATAAAATACAGATATTCAGGATTGAGGGTAGTGGAAAAACTCTGGAAATGGTGACTTAACCTGACACTTCCTGACTTCCCTTCTGCAATCAGCTCAAACTATCTGTCTCGCCTACGCACAGAGGCGGTTGAGAACAAAGATAGTAGGGAAGCTAGCTATGAATACTGTGTTGAATTCTAAAGGTTGCCTGACCAACAGAGCTGGTGGTCAGGCATAATCTATCATGAAGAAGCCCCAGGTGAAGATAGGAACCTGGTGGGTCTCATGAGGAGCACAGATATCTGCAGACCCACAGATTAACACGCGACCCAAAAGTATGCACCCAAGGTGCAGGGAAAGAGCAGCCAGTGACTAAGGCTGCCCTTTTCCTAACGCTGAAAAGCCCGGAGTAGAAGGAAAAGTGTCAAATATAAAAAGAAAACAGAATAGATTGCACACATACATATAAGTCAATCTACAGCATCCATTTGTTAGTTGCAGCATACATTTACATATATGTGTATTCATAAAAACATACAAACTAATAAAATAATAACATTCTTCTGATGCATGAAGGTTTGATTTCATGTTATTTACATAGAAATGAGCTAAATATTTGTGGTTGCGTATTTTGGATTTAGCAATAATTTTATATATGATTTGACTAGACTTTAGAACAAAAGGATATTCAAGTTCAGCTCTAATATCTTCGAGGCGATGGGATAACTCAATCCAATCTTCCTCTTTATGCTCATCAAAGACTTTAAGTTGGATATCCAGGCCATCATTCTTAATACATTTTAAATTCTAGAGATAGAAATAGAAATTATGATGAATGATTGTTTTTAATTATGCAAAAGAATAAAAAACATATAAACAATAAACCAACCATTCAACTTGATTTATAGCATTCAAACATTTAAAGTGTTAAATAACACTCAAATCTTATCATCTATATTTCAAAATGGATTTTAAACTCAAGCCTTTTCCCACAGACAAATTATTTTCAAGGTAATTTATCTAAATTTCCCCTACTCAAGTACTCTTTTAATTTAAATATTAATAAGGAGACTTCAGGGCACTTACTGGCAATATCTCTTTCAATCCACAGCGCATAAATTCATTTCTGATGTGAAGCCTAAAGTCCAAATCATCAGGAGATGTAACCAGGGCATTGATGAGCTGCATACAAGCTACCTACAAGAGATCAAACAGTGAGACAGACTGGGTTTCCAACATTAAAGAAAGAGTAACAAAACTAAACTTCAATGTTTTGTTCCAGCATTATTAAATATCTTTCCTATTAAAACAATTTGTAAGCAAAATATTTTAGTCAGTTATAAACTACAGAGGAAATAAAGTTTCAGTGGAGTTATTTATTTCTTATTTATTTGAGAGTTACTGAGGTGAAAGGAAGATGGAAAAATATTAGCCATTACTATTGCTCCATAAAAAAACAAACAAACAAACAAACAAAAAACACTTGTAACCAAAAGCTAAGTTCCTGTCCAATAATATTACTCTACACACATACAACAGAAATTTAACATATCCTAGTTGAAAATGATAAACACCTATTGGATTGATAACACTTACCTAAAATAGGATAATAAAATAATTTACCATTCATCAAGAGAGACTCAGAGTCCCAAAGACTTCAAGGTCAACAAGCGTCTTAACTCTGGTTAACAAGGTTATAGATAAACACTGTATAATTAATTTCCAGAAGTTAATTTATCAGGCAATGGTTCTCATACTTGGGCAAAAATTCAAAATTACCCTATGTTTTAACCAGAAATAAATAACAGAGCTCAGTAAATCCTTTAATATAGAACTTAAATGATAAAATTTTAAATCACAAAATTTTCAGCTCATGTTTAACACTTCAACTTTCAACTTCTCCACTTTTTTTTATCCCTGGCTAAAATATATCTTTCATCCTCCAAAATCCATAAAATGCAAACAAAAGACAGTCTCTCTAGAGAAGCATTCTTTGTTGTTGTTGATAATACTATTTTTCTAAAGTCTACATTCTATCCAAGTCTAGCAAGAACTACTGGACTACTGATCAATATGTTTAACCTCATGCTGTTCCCTAAATTGTCTTTTCTCCATCCCTTAAGGCAAGGTTGATATGAATTTAAAATGCTGTTTTGGAGTAAGACACCAACAGGAGTCTCAATTCCTGCTGTTTGAAATATATAGTAATTGTTATATTTGATATCTAAGCATTAAAATCTGACCAGCATGCTTCTACTGTCGAAACTTAAGGTTGTTTAAAGTGGGAATGGGAAATATGTCAGAAGAGAGAGGAAGAAGAAAAACATACTTTAAAAAAAAAAAAAAAAAAACTTAACAGAATCTACCTTTCCAGTACATGTTCATTCAGCTGTAACCAGTTCATGTCAAAAAGTCAAGTTTAAAATTTTTTCCTTCCACCCCCTTGCCAGTCATTACCCAGGACCCACAAATGTTTTTTTCAGCAATGCCATATAATTTTCAAAGATCTCAAAGAGCAAACAAATAATGTTTCTCTACATTCAGAGAAACTAAATCAAACTCAGTCACCTGGCTTCTAGAAAAACACAAATTACAGACAACTCAAAGAAAGTAGCAAAAATAAGGAACACAAAAACTAGCAGCAAATATCACCTAAATGGAAAATAAATATATGTAGACAACAGTAGCATGAAATTGAGAAATAAGGGAAAGGATAACCCAAAGTATTTCCAGGAAATATTCAAAAAGGTAATTCTCCATAGAAGAAGAAATAGGAAATTAAATTGAAATAATGAATTCAAGTTAAATTTATAAAATTGCTTCCCAATTCTAATCATAACTTTCCATTAGCATGGCTTAAAATCTATTTAATTTAAATCATGCAAACATGTCTGTGAATATATATAGGTATACACTAAAATGTATTGTTCTTTATGGATAAATAATTCTATAATCAAGGTAAAGACCAAGGAGTTCCTTCCAGGTTTTATACATAATGAGATACATACTTGTAGTATCACATAATTTCACAATAATTTAGCACACCAGCAGAAGGGAGTGTCAATCAGCATTTATGCCATATCAATCAACTCCTAGAAACACTGAGAAAGGTTAAAAAAAACTACAAAGGCTAACAGGACATTTTGCCTGTCCAATGAAGATATATCAGTAAAATGATTAAAATATGCTATATACTATAAGAAATATGTTTGGTAAATAATGGGAATATGGAGATGCTAAATGAGAACTAGGACAGCTGAATAAAACACTGACTCAAGGATTAATAAAATGACCTGATGCAGAAGTGAAGAAGGAAGTTCAAAGTATAGGAATTAACATGTTCAAATACATGGAACCTTTAAATTACAAGTAATTCAAATTTTGTGACTAGTTTGTCAAGGTAGAAAGGGGAGTAATGGGAAGAAGTCAAGAAATTAGGCTGAACAAGGAGACAGGAGACAGATAAGGCATAGCCTTGTGTGTCAAGTCACAAAATTCAGATTCAACCAGAAATAGTGAAAACCGTAAGGAATTTATGCAAAGGGGGGGACAATAACAGAGGCAATAGATTCAAGTTCAGAAGCTACTGTAGAAGTAAACTTTTGAGCAAGGAGGAAGGTTTGAACAACATTTGAAATATAAAGTGATAGAATGAGGTACAAGAAAAGCATTTACAAGAAGCTTCCCACTTTTGTTGTTTAACTAGATAGAAAGTGGTACCATTAGCAGACATACAAAATGTAATAAGAGAAACAGGTTTTAGAGAATAGGATAAATCTTACTTCCAAAATTCTGATTGAGATGTATATTAGAATCATTCATTCACTAAAAAAATAATTACTGAGTACCTACAACTTCTGTCAACTGGAGATATTAATACTCAAAAAATGAGAAACAAAAGTGAGATATTTGTCATAAGGAAGTGATCTCTGTGCTCTACTTGATGTTCCAAAAATGTAGCATATGATCTCTCTTAATTTGCATGTTATAGAAATCATTGTGATACATTACAAAACCAACTTCCCTCTGAGCTAATAAGGGTAAGAAAATAAGGAGCTTCTATCTTCCTGAGAGCACCTAGTTAACTAAAGTTTCCATCTTTGGGCATCAGAAGCAGTTTACCCTGATATTGGCTCACATACTTCATTCCTTCAAAGCACTGATGCCTACTATACACCAGGCCCCCACTGCTTCGTGGTACTAGATAGTACAGGCTGGAAAAAAAGATGGAAATTTTCTTTGAGAGGAAAGACGGGCAATCAAGACTGCTCCAAGGTTTTAGGCCTGAGCCCAACTTTGTGGTACTAGCATATACAGCGGGGCGCGGGGTTGTGAAAAAAGATTGGCAAATTTCTTTGAGAGAAGAGGAATCCAAGACTGACTCCAGAGGTTTTGGCCTGAGCAACTTAAAGGATGAAATTGTAATTTATTGAAACAGAAATGACCACGGAAGAAACAGGCTTGGGAAAAGAGAAGGATTCAGTTTTGGAGATGATAAGTTGGAAATGTCTGTTAGTGATCTAAATTTTAAAAGCTGACAAGGAAATTGAAGACAGAAGACTCCAGTTCAAAATAAAGCAATTACCATAGCAATAATATGTAAAAACCACGATCTCAGATGGAATCACCCAGGGGACAGTACAGAGGAAAAAGGAGGAGTAAGAACTGTTTAGGGCATTTTTCAACTGTAAGGTTCAACATGGAGATTAGAGAAATAAGTTAAAGAAAAAAAAAAGTTAAAAACCATAAGTGAGGTAGAAGGAAAACAAGGAGATTGTGGTGTCCTGGAAGTATGGAAAGTGGTCTCAACAGTGAGAGAGTGATCAACTGTGTCAAATGTGGTCAAACAAAACAAGGATTAACCAAATACCACCGCATCTGGCAAAATGAAAACACTGGTGACTTGACAGGAATAGCTTCTACAAAGGGATAAAGTTACTGTTCCAAGTGGAAACCACTTGCCTTCCCACAGATGCCATATGCAGCCAGTAAACAAAGCAATTGGCTCTAAAATATTCTCCTCTTTGCCCTAAATGCATCTTTATATGTTAGAAGTAACTGCTCCTTTATCTTTGTTTTTAAAAAGTCTGTTTAAAGACACTTATCTCTAGGTTTTATGGATTACAAATTCAATTCTAATGGTTTGGAAAGTCAATACTGTAAGTTCACTTTATTACTCTTGTGTCAATTATCAAAAAGGATCTTATGTGAGAAAAGGTATTTTAAATGTAACTTCTAGCTGGAGGGGTGTGTGTCCATCTATGATTCAGGATAGTTGAGGATGTCCTTAGGGAAGCAGTAAACTAAAAGTATAGTACAAGGACTGACACCAGCAAACTCCAGATAGCCTAAGACAGGAAAGTGAGTGGCCAAAAAGGTAATGACAAAGAGTGGGACAAAAGTAGCAATATAAATTAGGAAGGTAAAGACATAACAGGGGCCAATAAAGTAGATAAACTGTAAATAGAAATCTCAAAGATATTCAATATGTAGGACAGAGCCAGTCAAAGGCAATCTTAAGAACAGGGCAAATGATCAAAGAAAAATCATTAGAAGTCAAAAGAGGTTAACAAAATAGAGGAACATGCCGCTATCTACATCACTGAATCAGTAAAGTGGCTTTCTGCCCTTGAAAATAAAGTGAGAAGTTTTCTTCATGTGTGAATACATAGTACCTAAATTTCCTTTGGTATATAATTTACTGCAATTACTATGTTCAACACAAATATGACAAAAGACAAATGTGTTTGTTTATACAAATTTATTGTACATGAGAAATCTTGTTACATGCATATAAGGTGCAGTGATCAAGTCAAGATATTTACGGTGTCTATTCTCTGAGTACAATACATTTATTTGGTCAGATACAGCCACTCTATTCTGCTATCAAACATTAAACTTACCTCTTCTACCATATGTTTGCACCCTTTATACACTTCTCTTCATCCTTCCTTCTCTGCCCCCACTTCACTCTTTCCAGCCTGTTATCTATCTTTCCACTTTCTACATCCATGTGATCACAATTTTTAGCTCCCACATATAAGTGAGAACATGTGATATTTGTCTGTCTGTGCTTGGTTGATTTCACTTAAGATAATAGCCTCCAGTTCCATCTATTTTGCTGCAAATCACAGGATTTCATTCCTTTTTATGGCTGAATAGTATTCCACAGTGTATATGTACCACATTTTCTTTATCCATTCATCCACTGATAAACACTTATGTTTATTCCATATCTTTGCTACTGTGAATAGTGCTGTAATAAACATGCGAGTACTAGCATCTCTTTGAAATATTTATTTTTTTTCTTTTGGGTGGATACTCAGTAATGAAACTGTTTTTTCTAACCTTTGGTTCCCTGACCCTTTTTGGACAACAAATTTAAGCACAAAATTCAAGGTTCACTGACAGGCACTATCCCTGAGCTCCATCCACGAGGACCATCCAGTTTTTCCAAAGGCCGCCAGAGCAGATGCTTTCAATCTGATTGTGCTGACAAGATTTAGAAAGTTGTCTAACAGCAAAAGTAAGTAGTTCTTAGAAAGTTTACTCGAGTCAACATGTTCATCCTGGATATAAGTAGATGTTTTTACAATTAAATGATGGCTCTACACTGCAACAACATATCAGCTTCAGGAGCTAAATCCAGATTGAAAACAAGAACCAGTAAAATACTTAAATAAAAATTCCATCAGAGTCTGCAAAAACTTATTAACTGGGCCTAGAAGATACAGTTTAGACTGCTATTCATCTTTCCCACTCCATAGCAGAAATTATTTCTCTCTTTGCGCAATTAAATTTCACATTTATCAAGTTAAAATGAGTAAATGATGCTTATGGAGAAATATTTTGCCTCCAGTGTAAATAAAGAAATTCCAAAGATTTTAAAATTTTACACACATGCATTGAAGTAACTGCATGTACCCCATATAGACTCAGAGAAATAAACTGCAGGACTCAAGAAGCTATAATTTATACCAGGAATACAAAAGAACAAACTTGAATTCTTAAAATATTTATTCAGAAACTCCTCCAAGACATCATTAATTTCTTCTATGTACTCCCATGCCTTTTCTAAAACTGCATTTATTGCAGTTTTCATATGAAATGTTAGATTGCTTTAAATTCTTGAGTATAAGCTTCTTAAGGGCAGAGGTGTATTTCTTTCAATACCTAGTAGTTCCAATACCTAGTATAGCCCAGTACATAGCAGTCACTGAATAAGTAATTGATCAGTTAAATATGAAACGTTTTAGTTACCTTCAAGACATTATCTTTCTAGTTGTCCAGTGTAGAATAAATGAAGAAATGTATTATATAGACTTATAATGTAGATTCAGAAAACTGCCAGTAAACTCAAGATAATGGTAACCATTAGTTTACACGTGGGTATGCTCCATATGACAATATGAGTTCACATAAGAATATTATCTGTTTCTTTAATGTCTACTAACATAATGGCTTAGTATTTACTGACTCATTTTAATATAGTTGATGTTTTAATTGACTGGTACTTAAATATCAATCCTATTCATGCAAACCCCAATAAAAGTAGTAGTCAGAAGAGAAAGGAATTAAATTAACTTTTGCATCCTTCTGGGATAGCTCAACAATGATCCTAAAATTAGCCTTTTCTAATAGTCTGTATTCTTCATTTAGTCCTTCATTAAATGTGAGAAAATTATTTAAAATAGAAAATTAATTAATAGTGATTTGATGGGACAGAAGAGATACTTAAAACAAAAAATAGTAAATCAAGATATAACTATTCATTATAAGAAGACCTTTACTTGGTCTTGGGCATAATAAAACCTGGGTAAACTTTGAAGATTAAAGTGGTAGGGGGAACAAAATCAACCAAAGCAAATATACTTGGCTAAATCCAGAAAGGCATTTAACCTCTGATTTGTTTTAATGTGAGTATTCAATGTCATGTCTGATTATTGTCCAATGACAAGTTTCAAAATATAGTGATTATCACCCAATTAAGAAAGGTTTTGGTACTATTTTAAAACTTTAATGAAACTATTTATATAATGATAAAAGTTATCCTTTTTTCATTTATAAAAATATTGCTTTTGCTACGTTTTCAAACATGGAAAAATGAGATCCCATCAAACTTTCAAAGATCTATCTTCTAATTAAACTTAATGAAATCCACAGATTGAAGAGATTTTTTTTTTTTTAAGTTAAGGAAAATTTAACTATCTTTGCAGCAGCCATAACAAGGCAACTCT
This sequence comes from Rhinopithecus bieti, assembly GCF_001698545.2. Taxonomy (NCBI): domain Eukaryota; kingdom Metazoa; phylum Chordata; class Mammalia; order Primates; family Cercopithecidae; genus Rhinopithecus; species Rhinopithecus bieti. The sequence goes on along the minus strand of NW_016810615.1, from coordinate 741,196 downwards.
CAATCTTTGACTGCAGGAAACATAAATGGCCTACAGCCCCAGCTGCTACCTTCTGAAACCTATCACAGTACTTGAGTTGAAGTCACAGTTCCCTGCTCCCAGCCAAGGCTTGAGCATAGCAAGTATACTAAAATAGACCTGTTCCTGGGACACACGGGACTTTGGCTCAAGGATTCCCCAACAGGCTTGCCAAGCTCTCCTAGAATTGCAGGGCAGCCTGAGACACTTTCACCCAATCTCCACTCCTTCCCTTTCTCCTTCACCTAGGGTCAGGTCTGCATTAGGTTTGACAGCTCTCCCAGCCTCCCCCAGCTCCTCCTCCACCATCCCTCACAGGCATTTCCTCTAGTCCCTTAAACATCAAACCTCTTGCTTCTCAGAGAACCAAGACTAATAGCCTTATTTCACAAAGCAAGTTTCAAAAAGGGTTGTCATTTTCAAATTGTTAGACTCATAAGTATTATACCTGAAGCTTAATCAAATTTCTTATTTTTTAGGTATTTAACAGAACACTTTTACTTTTTCTTATTTTTCTTTATATATGACCACCTTCTGTATTTTCATATGTTATCATGAGATATGTGTTAAGACCATGTGCAATGTGCATGCCAGACACTGAAATACATTTGGAACACAGTTTCTCTCTAGTAATATTTCCAGAGACACCAATAGCCTGGATTATATTCCTTGCTTTTGCTTCCTTGAAAAATATATCCTAGGGTAAAGAAATATCTACCACAGGAATCCTCAAAAGACATACCAACCACCAGCCACCCCTGTCCAGTACTGCATCAATGCTATCGCTATAGCTTAAGAAGCCTGAAGATATGAGGGTTGCACAACAATGTGAATGTGTTTAATGTCACTGAACTAACTATACTCTCAAAGATGGTTAAAATGGTAAATTTTATGTTACATATCTTACTACAATAGGAAAACAAAACCTAAAGTGAATTATGGCTATGTATTTCAACGGTGGGTAAAGAAATGACAAGATCTGGGTTATCTCTACTAGATAATCATAAAAAGTAGAGATCCACGGAAGGACAACGTAAACCCAGCTACTGGTATTATATCTAAAGAGTATACTAAAATCATATATTTAGAAACCTGAATGAAATTTAGTAAAAGGATATAAGTATATATTTTAAGTGAGCAAGCTCAGAACTAAAGATGCTACAGATTCACATCAAACCATCAAAGACAACCAAACAATTTTTTCTCCCTGAAACAAGCTTCCCATCTTTTCCTTTATTTGCTCTCTGACATAATTATTTCTCCTCTCTGGACTCAGAAACTGTGGAAATCATGTTTTTCCTTTATTCAGTAACTAATATAGGGAAAATATTCTTTAAGTATCCCTAGAATCAAAATTAATGAGGGTTTCATTCCATTTAATCTACATCCAAGATATAACACATGTATAGGAACAACATTGGAAGCACCGGGCTTAAGGAAAAGTAGCCAAGGTGACACTAGGAGGTTTGTGGTCTTCTGTCTGTTGCAAGACAATTCTCCCTGGGTCTCTCATATTTCATTTCCACTTGTATTTCAAGTAAAGACATTGATGGTCTTTTATCTAGATGCTCTTCAAGGATGTGTGTATACCAAACAATCTTGGAAAATAGCATCTCTTTCCAGAACAAAGAGCAGGCTCACTTCATGTCTAGTATAATAAAGATAATGTCTCCTTTTACAGCAAAGTGCAGGCAGGTTCAAAGTTCCTCTCCTACAGCACATCCTCTCATCCACCACCAGAAAGTTCTGACCATGATTTGATTATCATTACCTACACTTTACTAAGAGGTCAATCAGAATAGATCGAGCTCCTGTATCTCCCATGCAAAACATCTTCCCTTCTCTCTGGATGTCTACCCCATTCCAAGTCCCATAACTGTAGCTCAGTCATTCTGTGGGGTGGGTGAATGGTACTGACAAAAAGGATAAGTTGGACTGACTGTCTTCAGACAGTCCCTCCAAAAATGTTTAGACTTAATTATTTCCTGAACCAAGAACGGTAATATTTATCAGCCAGCTGGAAGCCAAGTTGAAAGCTCTGCCACCCTGTAGTCCCTCAACCAATAAAGGTCCTATTTTGGTCACCCAACAACTATAAACAACACTTTCCTTCCAGGAGCACCATGTACACCTTTCAAGACTACTTATCTTGTGTGAAAGACAGGCATTAACTTGCCTCTCTCTTCAAAAACACCATGACTTGAACCCTACAGGTATGATCATAAGAAATGTTCAAGTGTTTAAAGAAATGTCACCATTATATCATGCAACCCTTAGGCAACTATGGAGATCTCTCCAAACTGAAGCTATCCTTAGTTACTCTGGGGAGCTTCCTGGAGAAAAAAAACTGACTTACTATGTGCACTCTGCAGGTCGTTATCCCTACAGTGGGAAGTGGTAAAAATTCTGTGCCTGATTTTAGCTAAAGTGATCAGTTAACACCACATCAGCCCTGGGAGACAATCAGGTCAGCTTCAACTCAATGACCAGGATTGTTATTAATGAAATTGTACTAGACTTCTTTGCTGGGGAAGTTTGTATAATCACTAACACGTCATACTGTATCTGAATTAATACCTCAGGCCAAGTGGAAAGATGAATCAAAAAATTTAAAAAGAAAGTTCATGTCCTTTATAGGGACATGGATGAAGCTAGAAACCATCATTCTGAGCAAACTATCGCGAGGACAGAAAACCAAACACCGCATGTTCTCACTCATAGGTGGGAATTGAACAATGAGAACACTTGGACACAGGGTGAGGAACATCACACATCAGGGCCTGTCATGGAGTGGGGGCAGGGGGGAGGGATAGCATTAGGAGATATACCTGATGTAAATGACGGGTTAATGGGTGCAGCAAACCAACATGGCACATGTATACATATGTAACAAACCTGCACATTGTGCACATGTACCCTAGAACTTAAAATATAATAAAAAAAAATAAAAATAAAAAGAGAGATAGATCTGTTTATATTGATTGAAAGATATATAAAGTACAATAAACAAGATGTAAAACAAACAAACAAAAAAAGCCACCTGATGTTCTAAGGTAGACTCTGATGATTTATTAGATTATGGGATTTGTTCAGCTGACTAGATCTGGGACCTGGAAGGCAGGACTGAGGCCAATACTCCAGACAGGCCTCTTTCTGCTACCCACAGTCCTACTGACCAGCATCCTTAATTAAGTATGCTATGAAACAAATTGAACAGATTTCATCATAGCCTGTATCACTCAGATCAATCACAGTCATTGCTGCCCATAATATAAAAGTAATATTCCCTATGCTCAAGGTTTCTTTCCTAAAATACAACCCACTGCAACTGGCAGTATTCACATTACACTACGAGTGTTATAATATGGGCTTTGGAACTGACACAAAGCCGATAGTCAGCCTACTGCTATTGCTGTGAGCAATAAAATCCTTTGTTTTTAACCTAGGAGTTCATGTCTTTTGACAGCACCAATAGAACTGTGGCAGACTAACATGTCAGTTTATAAGTGGCAGATCCTCTAAGACCCTTCATGTTCCTGACCCTCCCATCTGCAACTCCATGGGTACTGGATCAGGGAGAAACCACAGGAAAAGGAAGTTACAGCATTCTATCACTGTAGGCTTGAGGACATATACACTGAAGAAGAACCAAATATCTACCCCAAAAGCTCTAGGATTCCCATGTTTTGAATCCCTTCAAAAAAATATATCACAATTCAATCAGTCCTATGACCAACAGCAAGATTTCAACAAACTCTTTGAAATCCAGAAAATACTCTTGATAACAAGACAGAAGACACAGAAGGGAAAGGAAAAAGAGGATAGAAATAAAAATAACAGAAAATTAAAGGGTGGCAGAAACTAGAGATTGGTTAACCAATATTATCCCAGTCCTTTTCTACTAAGGAAAAACTGGCCAACATGAGGGACAACCACACACATGAATACTGGACTCTGTGATGAAGGGTTTGGTTCTCCTGGGGCAACTGTGGCAGAAGGCTGTCTGTCCCTGGTGTCACAAGTGCTAACCACAGCAGAGAGTTGGGAGTGGCATTTCCATCAGAGCATTGCTGTGATATGGTACAGCATTTCTTCTATTACTTCTAGCTATGTACTACTCACATGACTCCCTGGGCCTACTAGAAATCATGTAAGGAAGGTACAAAATTTGTAAAGTAATTGATTGATATAGGTTATGATGAAATCTGTTCAATTTGTTTCATAGCGTATTTAATTCTGTAATACCATTTTCTGCTTAAAATACCTAGAGCGATTATGTTACTTGCAGCTATATATATATATTCTGCTTGTTTGTTTTTGAGATAGAGTTTTGCTCTGTCACCCAGGCTAGAGTGCAGTGGCGCGATCTCGGCTCACTGCAAGCTCTGCCTCCCGGGTTCACGCCATTCTCCTGCCTCCTGAGTAGCTGGGACTACAGGTGCCCACGACCACGCACAGCTAATTTTTTTTTTTTTTTTTTTAGTAGAGACAGGGTTTCACCGCATTAGCCAGGATGGTCTTGATCCCCTGACCTCATGATTTGCCCACCTCGGACTCCCAAAGTGCTGAGATTATAGGCGTGAGCCACCACACGCAGCCCCTGATAATAATATTCTGATAATAATAATGAGAATTATAATAATAATGATAATAAAGTTATTCCAGGTACAAAGTTTATCATTTTCTTACTATATAATATCAAATGGGGGAAGTCTGCTCAATTCTATCATAATCATAAATTATCACTATTAGGATCAGACTAACAAAAAAAGTAACAATTCTCCTTATTCTCCTTTAAAAAAAAGAGTTTGTCATAAATATACTTTGCAGTAAAAGAACAATGAAGAATGTTTTATTTTGCTATCTCATTTTCTCCAATTTAAGAGCAAATAATTGGTTCCTATTTTATTCACCAATAAAAAAGTTTTATTTTAATTGATGATTTGCTAATGTCATCTAGTTTAGCACATTTTAGTAATGCAATTTATTAAAATGGAATAAAATGGGTACAAATAGTTTTATGGGAAAATTGATAGCCAGACACCTCGAAAATATACTTTATTTGTGGAAAATTCAGAAAGACATAGAGAAACAAGTATTTTTAGATATTGCTACAATGTTTTTTGATAATTTTAAAGAATATAGAAGAGCATAATCTGCAATATGCAGAAAACAGAATCTATGTTACCTTTTTTTGTTCGTTTGTTTGGCCTAAGTTAGAACTCTAGAAAATGGTACCTTTTACTCTGAAGCCTGTTACCTGCTACCTATTTCACACATTAGGCTTAAAAACAATGAGAAACCTTTATTAAGGAGTAAAACCTTCAACAAAATATTTGAATAGAAAAAATAAGAATGTAGAACAATTCTTTCCATTTTCTATTCCCAATTAAGAGCATGGAAATTTAACCTGAGCATATCAGAAAACGAGAAAGAAATAAATTTGAATGATGCTAAAATAACCTTTCACTTCTTAAAAATTAAGCTCTGAGAACTACACCAAGAAATTTATTTTACTGTTTATAGGATATCAAATAATTAACACTACTACTAACTGTAACAGAAAATATAATTACAACTAAGTCAATTAGTTTCTTAAAAGCAAATATAATCAGCTACATATATATTGGCAAAATTTTTTTTAAATTGAATCATCACCTACTATGTCCCACAAAAGTTAAAAATTAAAAAGAAACTATATTATAACCGTGACTTCCATAAATGTGGAAGGAAAACATTGCTCTAAGCTCTCCTCCTCCCTGGCTGTATTCACTCAACACTAAATATGGCAAATAAGCAGCAGTTTAAAAATAAATCAGCTCTACAAATGTTCACAGCAACATTTTTCATAACAGCCGAAGAGCAGAAACAACCTGAATGTCTGTCAACTGACAGCTGATAAAATGTGTTACACCCATATGACAGAAGATTATGTGGCAATTTTTTAAAATGCAGTACTCCAACACGAATGAACCTCTAAAGTATTTTGCTATTAATAAATAAAAGAAGCCAATCACAAAGATCCACATAATGCATGATTACATTTACGTGAAATGTCTGGAATATGCAACTCTATAAAGACGGAAAGTAGATCAATAGTTGTCTCAGGCTACAGAGAATAAAGGATTGTGGAGTTATAGCTAAGGGATGAGGACTTCGTTTTGGTGTGGCAATGAAATCTTCTAAAATTGATTATGGTAAAGATTCCACAAATCTGTTAATATACCAAAAAAACTGAATCACACTTTTTGTTTTTTGGTTTTTTTTGAGACAGTCTCGCTCTGTTGCCTAGGCTAGAGTGCAGTGGTGCGATCTCAGCTTACTGCAAACTCCACCTCCCAGGTTCACACCATTCTCCTGCCTCAGCCTCCCGAGTAGGTGGGACTACAGGCGCCTGCCACCACACGTGGCTAATTTTTTTGTATTTTTAGTAGAGACGGGGTTTCACCATGTTAGCCAGGATGGTCTCAATCTCCTGACCTCATGATCTGCCCACCTTGGGCTCCCAAAGTGCTGGAATTACAGGCATGAGCCACCGCACCTGACCTGAATCGCACATTTTAAATGGGTAAATGTTATGATATGTTAATGTAGTCTGACTAGAGTTGTTAATAAAAGAAATTAAACCTGTATTAAAACTTTATATAAACAGAATTCTCAATATTTATTAAAGTCTTAATATTTTCTATAGAATAGTAACCTATAAAATTCCAAACTTTTAACTGATAGTTCTCTTTCTAGATATTTACTGGCTAAACATAAATTTATCATGACTATAGAAATATTATTTTTCCACAGAAGAGCACCTTCAATAAAATTAGAACAACTACCCATAAAAGAAATTACTTAATTTACCCCCTAAATTTTTTAAATCAACATGGTTTGCCTTCAAGTTCATACTCATCAATTTAATTTGTAGTTAATTAAAATAAAGGTCAGACAGATTTACCTTTATGTCTGACAGCCAAAACAAATATTCCAAATAACCAAGAATTAGACTGCAATAGTCAAAACTTTCCAATAAATGAGGAGATCATGTCATTTACCAGGACAATAATGGCTTGTTAAAGCCATTATTCCCTCACAGTTTAAAACCTCATGTAATGTAATACTGTTGTAAACAAAAGGATGGGACCCCAGTTTTACCAACATTTTTATAAACCTTTTATTCTCAAATAATCATAGACTCATAGATAGTTGCAAAAAGATCAGATAAAGTAATTGTTCAACTTTCCTCTACAAACTTTTCTTTAGGGTTACTCTTCATAAATCTTCAGATGAGTAAAAAGCCTGGGATCAGATGACAAAGAAACTTGTTAAAAGCACCGGATTACAACAGACCAACCGGACAAGGAAAGACACAAAAATAGAAAGGAAAAAGAAAAGCAATAGGAAGGAAAAGGAGAGAAGGGAAGAGGGAGCTCAGAGACAAGATGGGAGAGAAAAGACGGAAGAAAGCAAAGAGAAAAGAGAGGAGGAGGAGAAGGGAAATGAGGCTAGCAGTGTATGAATTAAAAGACTCTAGTCCCTCAAGCAACTAAATGGGCAAGGTCTATGTCAGTGATAGGGAACACATCCCAGATCTCCACGCCAATGTCATCTAACAAGCCCAGAATGCATGAAAAGGGATTCTCTTCCAAAGGTTCCTGCCGGACCCATGCCATAGAGACCCTCTACTCAGGTCTTCAATTCTGCCTATTCCAAGAGAAACAAATTACAACATAGGGTTCCTCACTAGCTATTCGCTAACACTGTCATCTGAAATGTCCATACTAAATTATTAGTTTCACAGCTCCTATCATATTCTCATTTTGTTTTTTCTTGAGTCGGAGTCTCACTCAGCCACCCAGGCTGGAGTGCAGTGGTACGATCTCGGCTCACTGCATCCACCGTCTCCGGGGTTCAAGCAATTTTCCTGTCTCAGCCTCCTGAGTAGCTGGGACAGGTACTCGCCATCATGCCCGGCTAATTCTTGTATTTTAGTAGGCTGGTTTTGAACTCCTGACCTCAGGTGATCCGCCTGCTTCAGCCTCCCAAAGTGCTAGGATTACAGGCATGAGGCACCGCACCTGGCCTATTATTTTTCAAACACCATTTGTTTACTTTTAATTTTTAACTTTATTTTTTTTTTATTTCAGATTTGGCTTTTCTATTCCTGTCATAACAAGAAAATATAAAATGGCCAAGCTGCCCAGAACCTTTAAAAAAAAATGCATAACTTTTTACTTTTATTAAGTGTGAAACATTTACTTCGTATCTATTACCACACTGGCTTCGAAACTTTGCTGCACATTAGGATCATCTGAGGATCATTTTAAATTTCCCAATGTCCAGGTCACATCATGCCAATTAAGTTTTAAAAGTATGGAGGTGAGAATCAGGTGTTAATATTTTTTAAGACGATCACTCTTGAACAATTATGCCAATAAAAGCCTCTTTTCCTTTTTTAAGAAAAGAAAGAAATTACATGAATATTAGTTATTCAGCTTGAATATTAAAATGTTTAAGCCTAAATGTGTCTTTTAGCAGTATTTTGGAAACATCTATAACCTTGGGTTTCCTTATTATTCATGTAAGCTCAACTTTTCAGGTATTAACATTAAAACAATGAAAATACCTAATTCACCTAATTGGCAAAACATCTCAAAAGTTAAAGAATTTATGAGACTAACATAGAATAAATAGTTCATATGACTATATCTTATACAAAGTAATCTAATAGTTCTACTACAGGAAAAGCAACCTAGGAAATGGTTACATTGTTGTGTGCCAAGATGTATCTGTAAGATAAATTATGACATAGTACAAATAGGAATTCTATATGTTAAAAAAATGCTAGGCCAGATGCAGTGGCTCATGCCTGTAATCTCAGCACTTTGGGAGGCCGAGGCGGGCAGATCATGAGGTCAGGGGAGATCGAGACCATCCTGGCTAACACAGTGAAACCCCGTCTCTACTAAAAATACAAAATAATTAGCTGGGCATGGTGGTGGGTGCCTGTAGTCCCAGCTACTTGGGAAGCTGAGGCAGGAGAATCGTGTGAACCTGGGAGGCGGAGCTTGCAGTGAGCTGAGAACACGCCACCACTCCAGCCTGGGAGACAAAGCAAGACTCCGTCTCAAAATAAATAAATAAATAAATAAATAATGCTATAAAAGAATATTAAAAGGCATGCAGAGCTTCATAACAACGTTTTCATATAAACCAATCACAAAACAGTTAAAAGAAATATATGTCATTTAAAAATAGATTTTATATACACATAAAACTTACTTGCAGTTGAACTGAATTGTGCCGGAGGCCTTCCACAATACAAAAAAATCTGTCAATTTTTTTTTCTTCACCAGCTGAAGTTAAAGCTTCTAAAACTTCTTCAAGGCTATTAGAAAATTTGAGTCAATTAAATTGCAAGTAGCAAACACAAATGCCACAATACAATTGCTTTATCCTACTAAAGTCAAGATCCTAGGCAGCCAATATATTTTACAAGCAGTTTACCGAGTACATACCATGTATCAAGCACAGTTCTAAGCATATTACATTTCAATCAGTTATCCCTGACAATAACCCTGTGAAGATGTTTATCAAGCATTTATACAATGCTTACTAACATCAGGCACCATTTAAACCACTTTACAAATATCAACTCATTTTAAAGTATATAACAACTGTTTGGGGTGGGTACTATAATTAACCCATATTATAGGTTAGGAGACTAAGGCAGAAAAAGGTCAAGCATTCTGTCCAGGGTCTCACATCTGTGAAATGGTGGAGCAAGAATCTGAAACCAGACAGTTTATGTGGTGGGCACCATATAAATGCTCTCAACCACTGCACTCTTATGCCTCAAAAGTTTAAGTAAACAAAGCTGTATGATAGTTGAAAATATATAATAGTATGGTATTATAAATATTCAATTATAAAATATAATAATTATGCAAAAACTATACTTCCTCTTCTTTTAAATAGTAGTTAACAGCATCCAGCACACTGGAGAAGCTCACAGTTCGTGGACATGGGCATGCAGTCCTAAATGTTATTTACAGGATATTGACACCCATTCTGAAACAAGGAAAGGGAAGGATAACAGAATAGGGAAGGGAAAAGAAAAGCAAGGAAGAGTCCAAGAGGAAAGAGGAGGAAGAAAAGGGGAAAAAAGGAGGTTAAGAGAGAATTAAAAAATGATGGGGGAAGGGGAAAGGAAGAAAGTGGGAAGAGAAGCTCAGAAAGCATATGTCCACATAAAGTCACTCTTAGATTTGTACACCAACATTTATACGGTCTTAAGTACTGAAGCTGTAAGCCTGGCTTTGCAAGCTTGGGACTGCTGCTGGGTGTGGCTACACCTCTTCTATAGATAAACACTGTAGGCACACTTTGCGGGCAGACTGCTAGGCCAAGGCCAAGTGGTGTCTTTGACTATCCAACCATCAAGCTGAACCTGCTCAATCCCTCCAACTCCAGCAGGACCTCCACAAGGCTGATTTTCAAATGAACACAGGAGGCTGCCCTTACAGGGCTCTGCCAACCCCTACATGTGTGGAATATTTCTGTTAGTTCTTTTGGTTGTTTAGTTTTTACATTTTTATCTTTTTTAAAAGGCATTTTAAATAATTTTAAATGCTTCCTTATAATTAGAACCCTAATTTTAAAAGATTTATCTTTATAATTATCTTTAATATGTATGTAACAGTATTTAATTACACTCTTAACAAATGTGGTTAAGTTCTTTACAGCACTAGTATGTGCTTTATGCTCAAGGACTTTGTACCCTCAACCAGTAAACTACAATTACATAAATCATTTTCTAGTCTGCCTTACATATAGATTTCCAAATCGTAATATGTTTGCTTTTACAAGGGGATAGAGAAGACCTACAGTTTGAAATAATTCTATCTGGGGAAAAAAAAAAAAATCACATAAGAAACAGAACCGTTTATATACTTTCAAAGCCTTCATTTAGAATGTTTTTTAAATTTAGGGTTTCGGTTAAAAAAACAGTTTAAATATGATAAAGAAATCAGTTTTCATAGAAGTATTTTAGCCCATAACTAATAAATCAATTAAGAGAAATAATTATTACTCAAAAATTTCCAGCCAATGAGAATCTTAGCTGCTTAAATATTTAAACATTTATTCAAATTATAGTAAATTCTAGCCTAAAGTAGATAATGAAACATTAAATGAATCAATCTGTATTAAATTATTATATGATTAGAGAAAAAGATTGATAACACTTACATGCTTTCTTCCCCTACAATGCATACCGCAGAGAGAAGTTTAACCACATCTGTCATCATATTGGGGTGTCTGGGATCCATGGCTTTGGTCAATAAGGAAAGACTCCTCTCCTCACTCATAATTCTTTCCAAGCCATACTATAATATTTTGAAAATAAGATGTCAAATGTCAGAAATTAGTTAGAAAAATAATGCCCTGAAAGAAATGTAATTACTAAAAAATTATTATAGGATAATATATTTTTACACTTACCAAAGCTAAAAAATATAGACTGTGTAACACTCTAAAAGTTCATGGCCAGGCACGGTGGTTCACACCTGTAATCCCAGCACTTTGGGAGGCAAAGGTGGGAGGATCACCTGAGGTCAGGAGTTTGAGACTAGCCTGAGCAACATGGAGAAACCCTGTCTCTACTAAAAATACAAAATTAGCCGAGTGTGGTGGCGCATGCCTGTAATCGCAGCTACTTGGGAGGCTGAGGCAGGAGAACTGCTTAGACCTGGGAGGTGGAGGTTGCAGTGAGCCGAGATCGTGCCATTGCACTCCAGCCTGGGCAACAAGAGCAAAACTCCGTCTCAAAAAAAACAAAAGTTCATAAGGGTATTCACTTTATGTCAAGAACCACAAAACTAAACCAAATAAAGATAACTCAAGGTGATGTCACAACAATACAGCTGATAATTATTAAGACAGGTTAATTAGCCAAATGGAGAAAGAGGGAAGCAGTAAGAAATATGGGATTAGCCAACAGAAATAAATGAAACAAACAGCCAGATACGGAACCAGACACTGAGGCCATGAAATCTTTTTCCTGGGAAGGAAGGTTGGTAAGAGATATATTACCATAAGCAAACACACAGATCAGCACTGTCCAAGAGAAATGTAAAGTAAACCACATGAGTAATTTAGAAATTTCAAGCAAGCAAAACTATTTTCAATAAAATTAATCCAATATATCCCAAATATTATTATTTCAACATATAACCTATATAAAACATTTATTGATGACATTTCACTTCTTTTTCTTCCTAAACAGTTGAAATCCAGTGTGTATTTTACACTGTAGCACATCTCAATTCAGACTAGCCACATTTCAAATGCTCAGAAGCCACATGTAGCTACCATATTACAAAATATAGGCCTAGATATTAGCATTTAGTTCATAAATAAGCAAAAACTGAAGTATGATTTGGGCAATTACCATGTAGAAACTGCCATAATGGGCACAGGTATTCTAATCACAATGGTATTTATTGTAAGGAAAACAATGCGGTTGTAAACTCATTCTATAAATGGGACGATTGGGATTAAGACAAAGTTTATTTACTACTGCCAGGAAGTCAAATCCAATTAGAAGATAAGAAATTATGTTAATGACATATCTATGAAAGATAACTGTCAAAATACAGAGGATGAATAGAAACAATAAAACAGTACTATTTACCTAGCATGCATCTCAGAGGATCCTACTAAAGCATGAGAAATTGACTAATCAGAGTTGCTACCAAACACTGAAAAAGGGCCTTATTCTCAGTTACAGGCCTATGAACTAAACTCAAGATCAGCACTACATGTAAGCATCAAAGTTGAGTCTATAACCAGCTTACACCCAAGTACTTTGATTGTTACAAAATCCTATTTATAACTTTCCTATCTTGTATATGGCCATTTGTACTGGACTGAAATACTGCATTTACTTTAAGCCACTATCTAAGAAACATAGGAACAATGGGGACAGTGCAAGGAAAGGCCAAGGGCCCCAGAATATGAATTTTGGAAAGATTAATCTGTCTTGTTAGTAATAGGGAAAAGTTTACAGCAAGACAGCTAAACAGTCAGGAAATACTTACTTTTAAGATAGCCTGGGCTATTACCTAACTGGAAAAAGAATGAAAAGGCAGGCACAGGACCAGAAACTACAATATGCCTTGATAATCATTCCAGGGAATTGTCAGGTTTATAAAGTACCACTTAGATTCAATTCAAAAAGTCAGTCAATGATTACCAAGTACAGAAGAGCTGGCTCTGTCCTAATAAACCTGGGAATAGAGTAAAGCTTGCCTCTAGTATTCCCTCTTCCTTTCCCATCTACCTGGCTGTCCTTAGCTAATACCTGCCCTTCCAGAATCAGAATCCTGTGACTCCTCCAGCCATCCAAGGTGACTCATGCTGACTTCCTCCAAGTGATACTACCTACCTTCTCTGTCAAGCCCTCTGTCCCTAAACCATCATGTATGAAAGGTGAAATAGGAGCATACTCTGATTTCACAGTTTTAACCATCATCCTGTGACCCCAAAAGTCCATACCAGGTAACATTCTCTGATTTTGGTAATGCAAAAATGTGTCACACTCATTTTAAGACTGGAATGAGGCCAATTACTACTACTTAGTATACCTAAATACAGAATTGCTACTTGTATAAAATTACTCTCAATTATTTAAAAAACACAGTAAAACAAAACAAAAACAGTTGACTCTGTGTGAGAAGTTGTCAACTTACCAGTGCTAGGATTAAAGTACATTTAATGAGGGCTGTTTTAGGTTAGAGAGGCATGACAAATTTTTAAAGGTCTAAGGATGTATCTTTCCTGAATGTCAAGGACACACTCCGGACAATATAACTGGCCTGTTCTAAACTGAGGATCCATGCCAGGTTCCACTTGCATTCCACATGAGGCCTATTATTAGCTAATAGATGGAATTTCAGGCACTGAAGATGATGTTTTAGGTAGAAGAAAGTTAATGCCCTAAATCCTCATGTAGGATGTCCAACATCTGGACCCACATAGCATGACTACTGGTGCTGAGCAGCCACCCACAGTGAGTTAATCCCAGTAGCAGAAATAATGTGGGTAAAGTTGCTGGCTTCAGGAGCAAAGCACCCTCACTTTGGGTGCACTCTTCAAAGCAATACACACAAAGTTAACTGACCAAACTGAAGCCTCTGTTCTAACTACCTTTCAATTTGAATATACTAACTTTTCATCCTTATTATCTTTTATTTTCTTTCCCCTAGGCAATTAAAATTCTCTTCCATTTAAAAAATACTCTTAGTCCAATTTAATGTTATAAGAAATTCACTTTCATGTAATGTTATCAAATTTGCTCATTAATTGTATAATTAATTACCAGTACCAAATAAGGCACATTTTTTTCTCTTAAAACTTATAAGTGAGGTTTAACAAATTTTGTACTTATAGATGTGATCAAATAAAGATTAAGAAAATCATTAACCAATCTTGAAGGGAAAAAAAAACTTTACCAAAAATTTCACATATTGCTAGGTTTAGAGTTCAGACACTATAAGTACCAATAACTTAACTTTTATTCTTAATAACACAGATAAAAGCACCAAATAAAATGGTAATATTTTATAGGTCCACGTATATAAACTACAAGCAACAAAAATCTCTTGAGGATAATAGTATATTAATTAGAAAATAAATAAGTTAAATCTTCCTCAGATTCATTCTGAAACAAAGTAAGAATATTATCTTCTATTTACCACCTTACTTTAACCATGATATTCTTCTAAATTCAAATTATGATCCAAATGCCCCTTTGGTTTAAAAAAAGTTCCCAGATTTTTTCTACTTTTGGCCTTTCCATCACCAATGAAATTCCCAATTGCTACATTCTCACTTTAGAAAGGGCTTCCTAAACTAGTTCTATGTACTTAGTGGGAAAAGACTTTTCCCTATCAGCAATTTGATTCTTTCATTCATTTACTCTTAAAACAGATATGTAAAAGCTACCTTATATATCTAATATCTGATTTTCAAAGAACCATGAATTCAGCATAAAAGGAGTTGTGATTTCTACATCACATATTTTCTTTGAAAATAATATCTGATTAGAGTAGGAAAGGAAGAAAAAACATTTCATTGATGAAAATAGAAAGCTTACCTCCAGAAAATGCTTAAAATACATTGTTTAATAAGACAAAATAATTAGAAAATATAAATATTTGCTAATACATTTAGTAAAAGAAATACAAAATACATCTTAATAATTTATGTACTAGTACTTAAGTGTGTAGACTATAAAAGTTTATTTTTAAATTAGAATAAGGCAAAATATTATAAATTAAAATTAATCAGAAATATACAGATGGTTTTGATATAAAACAAAAATAATCATACAACCACAGCTAAAATTTCCTCCGATGTTGTCTAACAGCAACTTACACACCTATCATTACTTCACACATCATGAGGTAGATGTGTTTAGATGCTGGAGCTTAAAGAAAAGGCACAAGATAATGCTAATTTCTGCAGTTAACAGTATAAAAGCAAAAAAGAAACATTGCTAGATAAACCTAAAATCTAACTTCAGTAAAGAGCTTAAGAATTCCTCTTTTTTTCTAGTTTTTTTGTTTTGTTTTGTTTTAGAGACAGGTATTTACTCTGTCTCCCAGGCTGGAGTGCAGGGATTCAATCACAGTTCACTATAACCTCAAACTCCTGGGCTCAAGCCACCCTTTCACCTCAGCCTCCTGGGTAGCTGGGACTACAGGCACATGCCACCATGCCCAGCTATTTGTTTTATTTTTTGTAGAGACGGCGTCTCACTATGTTGCCCAGGCTGGTCTCAAACTCCTAGCCTCAAGCAATCCCTCCTGCCTCGACATCCCAAAGTGGTAAGATTATAGGTGAGAGCCACAAGCAGGTTTCTCCCTTCTAATGTAAACTCTTTATGCAAATTCCTCCATATTATATTCTCAATATTACATCATTGCTCCATTTCTGAGACCTGCTTATATCTGTTTACATTAATTTCATTGTAGATTTTAAATTCCTAGAATATAGAAATCTTCCCAACTTGAACATTTGGTAATAAGTATTAATGCAGCTCACATTTAATAATCATGATCTTAAAGCTGACTCATGCCATACTTTTGAGAGTTAAGAGAGAGAGGAAATGAAGGAAGGAAGAAAAGAGGAAGAGGAGGACAAAAAAGTGGAGAAAAGGTGGTAGAGGGAGAAAAAAAAAGAAAGAAGATGGGATTGTGGTGGGCAAGGTTGAGGGGGAGGAAAGGGTGGGGAGAGAGAATTAACCTACACATGAGGAGGAGTTCAGCATCAGAAGAGGTTTATTCATTATGAAGTTTCTCCTATTGCAAGACAGTTGAAACTAGAATTCAAGAAAATTCAATATTTTCCATCATGACTGAAAACACATCAGAAGGATATACCATCACTTTACTGCAACTGAAAATCATATATTAAAAAACTGGTCATGGACAAATACTAATTACCTATGTACATACCTGTGTATTCATCAGGGCTTTTAGACACTGTATGACTTTATGTTGATTTTTCTTTACAACTTTTTCTTGGCTGTATTGACATAAAAAATAGCAGTGTTGGAATTATAATTGGACACATGAATGATGCTTACTTGAAAATAATTATTAGCAATACTTACATTTTTCCACTAATCAGTTTTTCCAAAATGTCTAGTAATAATCCAAGCCCCTCATGTCCAAAGTTTTCCACCCAACTGAAAAACAGAAAAAAGATAGTCACACATTGTCAGTAATGCAGCTTGTGTTATCATAATGTTATATACCTACAAGTATTTTATATTTGCTATATTCCTAATTGTAACTAAAACATAAGAATAATACCATATTTATTCATGACTCATAATCTTGGTTGCGAAAGATGCAAAGATGGGATATGCCAATAGTGTGCTAAACTCTGCTTGCACAAGTTTGTAAGAGCAGACTGTGCACCTCTCTTACATGCTTCATGTTTAGGGACATCACATGAGTAGCTTGAAATCAGCCACAGTGAAAGTATTCACACCAAAGAAACTGGCAAACCAATCAGAGCCATCCCTGCCCACGCACCCAGAGCTGGCTCTAAACATTTACCAGCACACCACTAATTACTGCCCATTTGGGGCTATGCCAAAGAAGACAAATTGTACAAGTGAGTAAAGATCTATGGAGGAAAGATGTAGATCAACATAAAGAAAAGATTACTGGCAAAATTAATCAAAAAAAGGAGATGCTTTAGCAGAATTTCCCAAACCACTGAACTACATTCCTATAAATGTTAAGAATTTCCTAAGTTTCAAAGTTCAGTCGATTAAAAAAAAAAATGCATTGCCAGTTTTTAAATGAGTATCTCCATCTTCAGCAAACAAAACCTGTCCCATAAACCCACTGACCTAATCACAGGACTTTACATAACTAGAACATTACTGTCACTAAACAACAGCTTGCCTGGATTACAGGAAAACTACCTTAGTAGAAATGAATACCTTTTTTCAGTGGACATTAGTAAACCTAGGCCAATAAATAATACAATGATAATAATCTGTTGCCAAAAGAATGAAGGAAAGAAAAGATATACGTGTGTATGTTTATTTGGATGCATGTGTTTATATATGTGATTTTATGTATGCATATATGTAGTGTTTGAACAATAAGACGTTAAAAACAAAATTTCAGCCAGGCACAGTGGCTCCTGCCTGTAATCCCAGCACTTTGGGAGGCAGAGGTAGGTAGATCACCTGAGATCAGGAGTTCAAGACCAGCCTGACCAACATGGTGAAACCCTATCTCTACTAAAATACGAAATTAGCCAGGCGTGGTGGTGCATGCCTATAATCCCAGCTACTTGGAGAGGCTAAGGCAGGAAAATCGCTTGAACCCAGGAGGCAGAGGTTGCAGTGAGCCAAGATCACGCCATTGTACTCCAGCCTGGGCAACAAGAGCAAAACTCCATCTCAAAAAAAAATTTCAAGGAATGAAAAACAGAATATTATAAAGAATAAAAACAAGCTTAAGTCATATATCAAAAACTACCAAAATATCATTTTTTCCTTAAGATACAATATAACATTTCTAGTGAAAACAAGAGAATAAAAATCAAATGCAATATATTTATATAAAAAATACAAATATTATTTAAAATCCAGCTTCTTCATTTGCACATTTCTGTAAACACAACTTGACACCTATCAATGTTGAGGATTTCTGATTTTACAAAAAAGAAAAAGAAATTTGCCGTTTAGATTGGCAATCTCTTGTCAGACAATATTTTACTCATCTCTTGCCAGTGAAAGCCATGAAATAACTAATTTTTTTTTTTTTTTTTTTTTTTTTTTTTTTTTTTTTTTTTTTGAGGCGGAGTCTCGCTCTGTCACCCAGGCTGGAGTGCTGTGGCCGGAACTCAGCTCACTGCAAGCTCCGCCTCCCGGGTTCACGCCATTCTCCTGCCTCAGACTCAGACTACAGGCGCTGCCACCTCGCCCGGCTAGTTTTTTTGTAGTTTTTAGTAGAGACGGGGTTTCACCATGTTAGCCAGGATGGTCTCGATCTCCTGACCTCGTGATCCGCCCGTCTCGGCCTCCCAAAGTGCTGGGATTACAGGGTTGAGCCACCGCGCCCGGCCCAAATAACTAATTTTTAAAATGCACTTAAACAGGAAAGATATTCTCTTGTGAAGGACTGAAGATTGCTATTATAGTTAAGGTAAGGAAAAAAGTTAAACAGAGGTTGCTGTTTTCAAACCAGGATGCTACTTCAAAAGTGAAGGGTTTACTCTTTACTATCAGCGACAGACAGATTACCTATAGGCATTTTGAATCTTGTTTTCATGATTCATGAAAACAACACAGCATCTCACTTAACTGTCTGCCTTGTTGACATCCTATTCTGAATTTATTCCTATTTCACATGCAGCAGGGAAGTGAGGAGTAATCTGAGAGTTTTACTTGGGCTGACATTGAGATGCATGGAGAGAGACTGTTCATAAGGCACTCCTCTTTAATACTTCACAGAGGGCCTTCAGTATTTTGTTTGAAGTAAATTTTCAACAATCTCCATATTGAAAAGTACAGCCACAAAGATATTCTAAAGCCAACATAAATGGTTTCAGATTATTCATACTGCTATCACCTTTAATCATTGTGAAGAATAAAATCACTGTTCATCAAACCGCCTCACACCAAAACAGGCAAAGTAATTTTAAATTATGTGAATATAACAAAAAGACTTAGTTACACTTAATATGCTTATATTATGACCCATTATAAAATTTAAGAAACACAAATCCATGTAAATCAGTAAGTTCTCTGATCTACATAATTAATAATAAAAATAGCTACTTAAAATTTATTACCCTTAACATAATTATAACTAGAATAGTGGGACTCACAGATGGTCTAAAGTCAACTATTTCTAGACCCACTATATAACTCTCTCCTAAACTACAGAATATGAACTATTCAAATACAATTTATGCCTACTCACTCATTTTATATATAAACTAATTCTCTATAAAACAAAACTTATTAAAGTTCCATGTAAAGAGGCATTAAACCAAATCACTTCATCTATTACAATCTTTTAAGTCACCGAGAGAATTTCTCAACAACAATAAAATGAGAGTTGGGCAATGACTTTCTGAAAACCAGATTACACATTATATTTCATAAAACATGTCAAAAACAAGAAAAGTGGGACAGGGTACAGGGAAAGAAAACTGAGACACTTGACAACCAAAGAAACAATATAAAAATTAAAAGAAAGCTAACAAAAGTACTTATTAAAAAGATTAAAAATTAAATATGCATAAAATGTCTCCCTGTTTTCTTAAAAATTTGCAAACTCAACATACTGTTGTATTAACAAGTATCACTCATAAAGCAATAATCTCAAGTGTTTCACTCTCACTCCTACTATTTTCAGCAATATTATTTTTAAGGACGGGGTACGAATATCACCTCCTACTTCCACCGGAAAAGATGTTCAAGATAAGAAGTGATATTGAGTAGGTAGGTCTGCTGTCTTGACAGAGGTTTATTGAGATCCATAGCTTTCTAAAAAACGAAAAATTTCTCATCATCAGTGTAAGAAGCAACCTAGAAAAAAATTATCAACTGATCTATAAATGATCAATCTCCAGGAACTAAAATCTGCACTATTTCTTCTGTGCCTATCAGCACAGTACCATCAGGCATTATGTGGTTTAACTATAAATTGCATTCATGGATAAATATGCACATGTTTCTTTTTCATGAATAGAAATGACATAGAGACCAGTATGACATTTGTATCAGAAAAAACTGCTTTAAAAGAGCAACCGTAGTGTGCTAAATACTAATTTAACACAAAATCTACCTCTTAAAATTCTGTAACAGGAAATATCAAACTCCTCTAATTGCCTCAAGGAAAACTTCTAAGTACATTACCCTTTAGCACTTCCTAGTAGGGGTCTCAATACAGGAGAAAAGAAGAGATGAAGAGGTAATAAAACTTAATAAAAATTAAAACAAACAAACAAATAAACAAACAAAACAGTGGGAGAGGGAGAACAGGTTCCCAGAATTACAATATTTAACCCGCCTTTAAATGGTCAAAAGCAGCTTAGGCTTTGAAATTCAGTTACTACTTCCAGAAACACAGGATGAAACTGAAAGTGTATAAAGTGGTTTCTGATATGTTGTTGGCTTTAGGAAGCAAATACACTCAGTCACCTCATTGAGCAAGACAGGCAACAATCAGGTCTCAGATTTACCTCCTGGCCAAAAGGAACAAAGCACTCTCAAGTATTTTTTCCCAAAGACTGACCCTCCTACCCTTCCTTTGTTTTGTTTAAAGTTACTACCTTTCTTCCCAGATGTGCTGTAGAAAGGGAAAGACAAATGTATCACAAATTATAATGGAATTAATCTCGGAATTATTACCCTTATGATCTGGAATAAACATACCAGATCATAAGAGCAATCTCAGATCATAAGAGCAATCTTACCTGATGCATACTCCTTGAGTATAGGGACCATTTCTTATATATCATATTTATTCAAGCATGGGATAGACTGAGCACTCAATAAATCATTTTATAATGAAACTAAGTCCCTTCTATTGTTATATATAAGAGGTTACAGTAACTTAGAAATAACATCTAGGTCTGCTGATAACCAGGCTTGTGGCCAATATATATGCAGAAATAAACACAGAGATGACAGATCTCCACACCACGACTGAACCTGTCTCAACCTTCAAGCTAGAAATTTCAATTGCAATTTCAGAACTGTTATTTACCCATACTGAATCAAAGATGATAAAACCAAAGAGAGGGTCTCACTCTGTCACACAGGCTGGAGTACAGTGGCACAATCATGTCTCACTGCCCCCTCAACCTCTTGGGGTCAAGCGATCCTCCTGCCTCAGCCCTCCTAGTAACTGGGACTACAAGCATGTGTCACCACATTCATCTAATTTTAATTTTTGTAGAGATAGGGTCTCACTATGTTGCCCAGGCCAGTCCAAACTCCTGACCTCAAGTAAATCCTCTCACCTTAGCTTCCAAAACTTCTGGGATTACAGGTGTAAGCCACTATGCCTGGCCAAGTCAGCCTTTATTAA
Source organism: Rhinopithecus bieti (assembly GCF_001698545.2). NCBI lineage: Eukaryota > Metazoa > Chordata > Mammalia > Primates > Cercopithecidae > Rhinopithecus > Rhinopithecus bieti. The sequence goes on along the minus strand of NW_016810615.1, from coordinate 719,552 downwards.
AGGGAACACTGTGTTCTTGATACTGCACTAGATACGAGAAATACAAAATTGAATAAAATATGTTCTCTGCCCTTGAAAAGATCACAGACTAGTGGTTAAAACAAATGTCGAACAAAATTATTTCCATAATGTAATAAATGCTATAGTCATGGCTCTCTGGGAACAGAACGTACAATATCTACCTCTCTTGGGAACTTCAAAGCATCTGCTGTCTGACCTGAGTCTTTCTAAGCAGGAGGGCATACACACAAAGACATTAAACATAAAAGAAATGGCCTGTGCTGAGCAACAGAGAAAGCTGTATCAGAGATAAAACCAAACAGGTAAGAAAGGACTTGATCTTGAAAAACCACATATATAATGCCATGGGCAATGGAAGGGCATAAAAGGACTAGGCATACGTAGTAAAGAAAGTAATTCTACCCTTGCCCAACAAAAGATCTGCACATCTTAAACTCAGAACCTATAAATATATTAGCTCATGTAGCAAAGGAGAAATTCAGGTTGCAGATGGAATTAAGGTTGCTAATCAGATGATTTTAAAATAGGAAAATTAACCTAGTTTATCCAGGTGGTTCCAATCTAATCATATAATTCTTAATTTCCCAGTTTAGTTAGAGAGATGAGATGAAAGAAAGCGAGTCAAAGCATAAAAAGGGATGGGCACCCTGGCTCACACCTATAATCCCAGCACTTTGGGAGGCTGAGGTAGGTGGATCACTTGAGGCCAGGAGTTCGAGATCAGCCTGGTCAACATGGAGAAACCCTGTCTCTACTAAAAAACAAAAATAGCTGGGTGTGGTGGTGAGTGCCTGTAATCCCACCTACTTGGGAGGCAGAGGCAGGAGAATCCCTTGAACCCAGGAGGCGGAAGCTGCAGTGAGCCAAGATGGTGCTACTGCACTCCAGCCTGGGCAACAGAGCAAGGCTCTGTCTCAAAAAAAAATAAAATAAAATGAAATAAAAGGGACTCAACTTACCTTTACTGGTTTTGAAAATGAAGGAGATCAAAGAAGAGCCAAAAAATGTAGGTAGACTGAAAAACCTGGGAATGGCCCTCAACTGACAGCTAGAAAAGAAATGAGTCTTAATCCCACAATCACAAGAAATTGGATTCTGCCAATAACCCAAATGGACAAACAAATTGAGTTGAGTCTCTTATTCATAAACACTAGATGTCTCCATTTATTTGGATCTTCTTTAACCCCTTTCATCATTATTTTGTAGTTTTCAGCATAAAAGTCTATGGCTAATTCATTAAAATTATAATTATTTTTTGAGCAATTATGAATGGTATTGTGTTTTTAATTTCATTTTCCACAAGTTCATTGCTAGTACATAGAAATACAATTTTATATTTTTATCTTGAATCCTGCAACCTTGCTGAACTCAGTGATAAGTTCTAGGAGTTTATGGTAGATTTCTTGAGATTCTCTATGTAAACAATCATGTCATTTGCAAATAGGGAGAGTTTTATTTCTACCTTTCTGACCTGCATGCCTTTATTTCCTTTTCTTGCTTCAGTGTTCTACCTAGAACTTCCCCGTGGTATAAAATAAGCATCCTGAAAGCAGGCATCCTTGCCTTGTTCTCAATCTGTCTTAGAGGGAAAGCATTTAGTCTTTCATCACTAAATAGAATATTAACTACAGGATTTTTTTAGATCTCTTTACCAAGTTAAGAAAGTTCCCCTCTGTATTAGTTTCCTGTGGCTGCAGCAACAAAGTACCACAAATTGAGGAGTTTAAAACAACAAATATATTCTCTTGTAGTTCTGGAAGTGAGGTGTTCAAAATCAAAGTGTCAGCAGGGCTGCCGCCTGGCACTCTGGGTAGAATCCTTCACTGCCTCTTCCTAGATTCTGATGGAAGCTGCCAAACCTTCCAGTCATCACATGAGACTCTTTCTGTATCTCTGCTTTCTTTTTTTAAGGACACAAGTCATACTGGATCAAGACTTTACCCTACTCCCTTATGACCTCATCTTAAGTAATTACACTGCAATGACTCTGTTTCCAAAAATGGCCACATTCTGCAGAGAGAGGGTGTTAAGAGTTTACATATATCTTTCTAGGTTTACAACTGAACTCACCATCTATTCCTACTTTTCTGAGAGTTTTCATTATGAACAAGTGTTGAATTTTGTCAAATGCTATTTCTGTATCGATTCAAATGATCAAGTGACTTTTCCTCTTTTGCTTGTCAATACAATGCATTATATAAGGATTTTTGTAACTATATTTATGATGAACATGGGTTTGTAAGTTTGAGGGTTTTGGTTTTGTTTTGTTCTATCTTGGTACTGTATTGGTCTGGTTTTGCTATCAGGTAATTCGAGCCTCATTTGAAAAAAATTTAACTGTTCTCTGCTCTGTTATTTTCCGGAAGAGACTATGGAGAATTGGCATTAATTCTTCTTTAAGTTTGTGGTAAAATTCTCCAGTGAAATCACCTGCACCTGAAGATCTTTTGCTGGGGAGAAGGAACTTAATTCTCCTAATAGTCAGAGGGCCATCCAAATTACCTATTTCATATTGGGTGTGTTTTAGTAGTTTGTGTTTTTTAAAGAACTGATCTAGTTCATCTAAGTTGTTGAGCTGTGTATTTAAAGTTGTTCAAAGTATTCCCTTATTACCCTGTTGATATCTTGGTAATATCTCCCATTTAGTTCATGAAATTGGCAATCTGGCCACTGATTTCAAGATGTTTTTATTTATCTTTAGTTTTCAGTTTTTTGTTTTTTTGTTTTTTTCCAGACATAGTCTTACTCTGTCTCCCAAACTGGAGGGCAGTGGTGCAATCTCAGCTCACTGCAACCTCTGCCTCCCGGGTTCAAGCAATTATCCTGCCTTAGCCTCCCAAGTAGCTGGGACTACAGACACGCACCACCATACCCAGCTAATTTTTGTATTTTTAGTAGAGACGAGGTTTCACCATCTTGGCCAGGCTAGTCTCAAACTCCTGACCTCAAGACACCCACCCACCTCAGCCTCCCAAAGTGCTGGGATTATAAGCGTGGGCCACCGTACCCAGTCTAGTTCTCAGGAATTTGACTTTGATATGTCTGTGTGTGAATTTCTTTGAGTTATCCTGTTTGTGATTCAGTTTATGTAAGTTTATATCTTTTGCCAAATTTGGGAACTATTCAGCCATATTTATTTATTTATTTATTTATTTATTTAGAGACAGAGTCTCACTCTGTCACCCAGGCTGGAGTGCAATGCGTGATCTTGGCTCACTGCAACCTCCTCCTCCCGGGTTCTAAGCGATTCTCCTGACTCAGCCTCCCGAGTAGCTGGGACTACAGGCACATGCCACCACACCCGGCTAATTTTGTGTTTTTAGTAGAGACTGGGTTTCACCATGTTGACCAGGCTGTTCTCAAACTCCTGACCTCAGGTGATCCGGCTGCCTTGGCCTCCCAAAGTGCTGGGATTAAAGGCATGAGCCACCGTGCCCACTCTGTTCAGCCATTATTTCTTCATGTACTTTTTTATCCTGTCCTCTTTCTCCTCTCAAACCTCCAATGACAAGAATGTTAGATCTTTGTTTACAGACCCATAATTCCCTGAGACTCTATATGTATTTTTTTCCCAATCTATTTTTTCCTGGTTGTCCAGATTGTATACTTTGTATCATTCTATAATCCAGTTCACTAATTCTTTCCTTTCAGCCTCACGTTTTGCTTTTGAAGCCCTCCAATAAGCTTTTTACTTCAGTTATTGTATTTTTCACTTCTAAGATTTCCATTTGGTTCTTTAAAAGAAGAAATAAAGTTTCCAACTATTTGTTTGCTGAGACTTTCTATTCTTTTTCTTTTGTTTCGGCACATTCCTATTTGCCTATTATAACACTTTTATGACGGCTGCTTTTCAAAAGATTCTTGTCAGATAATTCTACCATCTCTGTCATATCAGTGTTGTCATCTATTGTCTTTTTTCATTCAGTTTGTGATTTTCCTGCTTCTTGGTATAACGTATTTTTTTATACTGAAGCTTGAAAATTTGGGATATCGTGTTAGAAGATTATATAAATCTTATATAAACCTCTTATTTCAGTAAGCTTCCTGTGACACAGTTCCAGTGGAAGAAGAGAAAGCACCACCTCGTTACTGCAAGGTGGAAACAGAAGTCCAAGAGAGATTCTTTGTTACCACTTGGCATGGATGGGAATCTAGGCACTCCCTGATGGAGAGAAGGACTGCCTCGTTATGCTCACCATGTAACCTACAATAGCACCATGGAAGGGGGATGTGGACGTCTGTTATCACTAGGTGGTGGTGAAAGCCCTGACTCTATTGGCCTCTTTGGACACAATGCCAGTGGGGAGGGGGAAGAATGCCTCATTACTGCCATCTGTGGGTAGAAATCCAGGCTGCCCACTTTGCTTTTTGATAGTGGGGACAGGCGGTCGGGGGAGTGGGAATGGGGCCACAGATTTCTTTCTGTGGTATTCAGCAGAAATACAGAGCAGTTATTGCCAACATGTTCTGTCTTGTTTGCTGCCATTTTTGTAGTCCTTTGGTTTAAGAGAGAAGGCTTCTGTTGGGACTTTTTTGTTCTGTGCCCACTGTCATTTCTGGGTTACTCACTTCTTCACCTCCAAATCTGACAAAAAGGCAGAAAGACAACCCAGCAAACTCACAGGCATATTGTTCCTTAAGTACCAAGTTTCCTAGCCTGTCTTCTTCTATTTGTTTCACATATAATGTCCAGTATTTCTACTTGTGCTTAGCAAAAAATAAATAAATAAATAAAAAATAGGAAAGAGTAGATTTAGTCTATCTTTCAAACACAAGTCTGAAACATCCACTGCTAGAGTGTGAGAATAGGCAAAAACTACCACCAAGAAAATCAGAAAAAGGCAGTGACAGTGGTAAGAGGAGAACCAAGTAAACCTGACATAACAAATCCAAAGGAAAGAAGAAGTTTCAAAAGACAGAAGAGTCAAGAGTCAAGTGCTTAAATGAGGTCAAAGAAAATAAGGGCTAAAAAGAACTATAAATAAATGAATTCAAGAGCAGTTTGTAAATAATTCTGTGGAAGTGAAATCCTGATTGCAAAAGAATGAAAAGACAAAAGGGGTAGTAAGAAGAAAGAAAAACACATAATTTGGGATTAAAGAGTTGATGGAAGAAATTTGTAGGAGGACTGAGATGAGGATAATGGAAAAAAAAAAACCGTGTGCAATAAACACTATTACAAAAATAAACAGAGAATACTAGAGGAGCAATGAAGATGCTTACCTCACTTAGCTAGGGCCTAGGAACAAAACCAAACTTAAAAAACTATGCCTACAATCTTGAAGTAGAATGATGCTCATATATTTTAAGTTTAAAAAGCAGAAATAGTATATAAGGCGTTTTCTATTATTATTCTTCAATGTTTTGGTTTACATATAAGAAATGTATTACATATGTGTAGCTATACAAACACATTCTTAACCATCCTCCACCTAGTCAGCTAATTCAAAGCTTGTGTTCTACTCTCTTATACATCCCCACACACTGCTCCCAACAGAACCAGTTGGGTTTGTTTCCAAATCCATTCTTGACAGTTGTACTTACTATTGTATTTATATAATTCATATTATATAAACAGATAACACACAATTGGGGGAAGAGGTACTTCTGTGAAAACTAAGCCTAATGATTTGGAAAGTTAAAATAGATTACTTTTAAATTGCTGTAAAAGTAAATGTGGGAACCAACTATATATTAAAGGGAAATCGTAGTACCAAAAAAAAAGTTTGTTTTTTTTTTTTTTTTTTTTTTTT
>NW_016810615.1:692974-713322 GCF_001698545.2 Rhinopithecus bieti | reverse complement strand
AAAAAAAAAAAAAAAAAAAAAAACCACCAACATCAGGAAGACAATGCATTATGGGTATGCTTTTTGCAATCAGCCTTTGCCCACTCCAAGAAAAGGTCTGGGCTCCACATGAAATGTCTAGAGAAAAAATGTTTATCCTTTAGATTGAAAAAAAAAAAATGTTTGGGTTATATTTGAATCATTTATTTGATGATTACATGCTTTAAGCAAATTTTTAACCAATCAACCAACGGTATTAGACAGGAAGACTTCCTCTGTAGACAGAGTGTCTGTCTGTCTCTCTCTCTCTTCTTCCAAGAAGTTAGTGTCTATTTAAGTAGATAATATTATACATTTTTCTTGATTTTGCTTTTGTGTATTTTCATATTGTCCTATAATGAACTTATATTTTTTGTAATAAGAAAAATATTTTTAATTACCCAAAAGAATAATCTTACATGAATGCCTAGGGAAACACAAACCTAGACGGTTTAAAATCAATACACAAAGCTTCTTAAAAGGAGAAAACAATACATTACTGCTCACATGTGACAAACTAACAAATTTCGTACCTTAAACTTGGAAGGTCAGCTTTAATACTGTTTAATATCTAGACCCAATTTACATTCCTCTGTCAGAGTAATATATCACCAATGCTGAATATAATTATAGCTTATTTTAAGCTTTCATTTTCACCTACCTTTACCAAGGTGACTAAATACTTAAAATGAACAGTTCTAGGAGGGAGTACAAAGTACTTAGCATGCCCTGGGGGCAAGACAAACATACACCTACATGCCATTCAATGGTGCATCCACCCAAATTACACTAAATTACACAGCCAGGCTGGGAATTCAGGAACTATTATAAATAATGATCAGATTGTCAAATCTACTAACCTTCAAAATACAACCACGAATATGTATATTTTCTTGAAATATACTTCTTAAGGAAACTGCATATTTAAAAACAATCATTTATTCCCACTTTTCATATCAGATAAGATAACACAGTAATAAATGTCATGTTCTCCTAGTTTCTTTTTGGCTATAACATACTGAAAGGCATAACGTATCTAGAGAAAGCATTCCAAATAAAATGAAAATAAAACCAGGTTAACAGGAATGATAAAAAACAAAGCACAAGAAACAAGAGTTCTTGACCTTTAGATGAAAAAACAGTAAAAGAACTATAGATTTTAAAACATAGATACTGGTATGTCCTCTAATCAAAACTTAAGTCCACTATTAAAAGGAACATATTATAGAAAAGGAAATACCTTGTTTGGATACTAAGTAGTTTCTTAGTATCAAATTTAACATCGCTAGTTCAAAAAAAACACTAAATTATTCATTTTAAATATAGACTAATTTGCCAACAATATATGTGGAAAAGACGTTATGGTCACATTTCAGGCTTTTCACCACTTGTTGCCACCCTAAATACTTGTCACTATTACCCAATGCTAGTCAGAGCAGTCCTAATTATTAAATCCATAATTTTCCCCTGATTCTATAAATTTCACTGCTACCTTTGTGTGGCAATGCACTCATAATGCTCCCCTCCACATAACTGCCTTTGTAACAACTGAAATAATTTCATCTTTCAAGGCCAATTCATAGTTCCATCTTCTTTGAATTCTCACTAATTTGATTTCTCCATGTGTTCACCAAGTTCCCTTCACTTGACCTCAGATACCCCTCCAGTTAGTTCCCATTTCTCTCCTTTCTTTTACAGCAAAAGGTCTCAAAAAATTTCTCACAAGCATGGTCAGCACTTTTTGCCATCCATTCACTCAGTCTCACTTCAGTCTGGCTTCTACCACCAAGACTCCAAAAAAATCCATTTTCTCAAAGGATGCAACAACCTTCCTCTTGCCAATTCCAATAATATCATCTTGCCCCACCTCACAGCAGCGCGCTATGCAGTTTGTCCCTCCCTTATTTTGAAACACTTTTCCTTTAGGTCCAGAAATCAGCATTTGGCGTTCTCCTCCCCACTGGCTACTCCCCAGTCTGTGTTTCTGCCTCCTCTTCCCTTTCTGGATCATCTATTTCTGAACTTTCTGAACCCGAAGTCCCTCAGAACTTGTTCTGACCACTCGCCTACATCTTTAGTTTCCTTCTCCAAACAACCTGCCCACACTGGGATTCCATCCATTCTCAGGGCTTAAATATCTCCACTCCGTATATGTAAGCACCAGACTCACATATCTAGGGGCTTGCCTGATGTGTCAAATTGTGATACTCTATTTTAAACATGTCAAACATAACATGTTAAAAAGGGATATTTTGGGCCGGGCATGGTGCCTCACACCTGTAATCCCAGCACTTTGGGAGGCCGAGGCAGGCGGATCATGAGGTCAGGAGATTGAGACCATCCTGGCCAACAAGGGGAAACCCCATCCCTACTAAAACTACAAAAATTGGCCAGGTGTGGTGGCGGGCGCCTGTAGTCCCAGCTACTCAAGAGCCTGAGGCAGGAGAATCACTTGAACCTCGGAAGCGGAGGTTGCAGTGAGCTGAAATAGTGCCACTGCACTCCAGTCTGGTGACAGAGCAAGACTCCATCTCAAAAAAGAAAGGGGGGGGGGGGTTTCTTTTCCAAAATTCACGGAACAAGTAACAACCTCCTCCACCCCAGTTAACAGCACTACTATCTGCCTATAACAGCACTACTATCTGCCTATTTGCTCAAGTAAAAAAAAAAAAAACTTATTCTCGATTCCTCCTTTTCATTCACATCCTACATCCAACTCATCAACAGGTCCTACAGTTTCCACCTCCAATTTATCTGCAAGATTCACCCACCCCTTGGCCCACCACTGCTACAATCCTCATACAAGCCACCCTCCTAATTCATGTGACTACTGCCAGAGCCTCCTTTCTCACACTTCCTTGTCCACTCTCTCCTCCTTTCAATCAATTCTCCCTGATATGGTTTGAGTTTTTGTCCCCACCCAAATCTCATGTCAAATTGTAATCCCCATAATCCCCACATGTCAAGGGCAGGACCAGGTGGAGGTAATGGGATCATGGGAGTGGTTTCCCGCATGCTATTCTCTCGAAAGCAAGTGAGTTCTCACAAGATCTGATGGCTTTATAAGGGGAATTTGTCATTTCCCCTGCTTCCACTCACTCCATCCTGCCACCCTGTGAAGAAGGTGCCTGCTTCTCCTTTGCCTTCTGCCATGATTGTAAGTTTCCTGAGGCCTCTCCAGTAAAGCAGAACTGTGGGTCAATTAAACCTCTTTCCTTTATAAATTACCCAGTCTCAGGCAGTTCTTTATAGCAGCCTGAGAACACACTAATACACTCCCTGTAGCAGTTAAAGTGATCTTTTTAGAAAGCCAGAATAGCTCATCTCCTGCTTGAAACTCTTCAACAGACTCCAACTTCCATAGAATGAAAATCCAGTATCCTTACCATGATCTTGATGGCCATGACCTCCCACATGGCCTGGACACTGCCCACCTTCTCCGACAGCATTCTGGATTTCTCCACCCCTCTGCCGCACGGTTTCTCCACCTCATGTTCAGTACTACTGTCCACTCCTCTCTGAACTAGTTCCTTGTCCTTTGGTGTCAAACTTCACCACCTTAAAAAGACTTTCTATAATCAGCGACATCAAAAAACCTCTCCATTAATCACTCTCAGTCCCCATTTTTTCTTTACTGAACTGATTACACCTTTTTATTTTATTTCTTTATGTTCTAGGTTTCTCTCTCCTATATGCTTCTCATTTACTGTGGCACCTAGCATAGCCCTTGGAATACCTGTTGCATGTACAAATTACAAAATCCTGTGCTATATTTTAGTGACATGTTATCCATGTCACATACTTAGGAGCTTAAGAGCTTTATTCTTTCGCATGTTAGATGTTTCTCTCTAAAAGGAATCTCAGCAATTTAAGAAAAGAAATCCTTGCACCTCATCTAGTATCCCAAACAGAGAATGCATAAAAACACTTTAAATACCTGCTCTCCTGTCTTGCAAAATGAGCAGTATAGGCTCATGTATTTTACTTTATTTCAAGCATTAATCTCCTTATTCTCTTTTTACTATTCAAATCCACTTAACATGTACTCTGATCTTCTCTCCTGAGTCCCATATTAAGGCTTCACAATGACACAACACTTTGTCCCCCTCCTCAGAAATTCATAGCATGCTGGAAAGGGCAGCCACATACGCAGACTCAAGAGTACAAAGACTCAAAACAAGTGCACGAGAAATATGTTTTTCTGATCTCTAAGGATGTGTTGTCCAATAGGGTAGCCTCTAGACACATGTGACTATTTAAATTTTAATTAAAATTTAAATCCTAATCACACTAGCAATATTTCAAGTGCTCAACAGCCACATGTAGTAAGCAGCTTCTGTAATGAACAAGACAGACACAGGCCATTTTTGTCATCGTAGAAAGTTCTATCAGACTTCTGTTCAAATGGGCTAAACTTCTACTTAGCCCTGCAGAGCGATTCCAGGTGATATCAGTGGCTCTAACTTTCTTTTGGGTGTTTCTTTCATATTATTGTATTAGCCCATTCTTGCATTGCTATAAAGAAATGCCTGAGGCATGGTAATTTATAAAGAAAAGCGGTTTAATTAGCTCGCAGTTCAGCAGGTTGTACAGGAGGTATGGCACCAGCATCTACTCTGCTTCTGGGAAGGCCTTAAGAAGCTTCTAATCATGGCAGAAGGTGAAAGGGTAGCAGGCATGTCACATGGCCAGAGCCAAAGTGTGTGTGTTGGCTGGAGAGGGGGCAAGGGAGGCACACTTGTAAATGATGAGATCTTACAAAAACTCCTCACTATCACAAAGACAGCACCAAGCCACGAGGGATCTGACCCATGATCCAAACACCTCCCACCAGGCCCCACCTCCAGCACCAGAGATGACAATTCACCATGAGATTTGGGTGGGGACAAATATCCAATCTGTATCAGTCTGCCCTTAGCCCCTTCCAAATATCATATCCTTTCCAAATTGCAAAATATGATCATGTCTTTCTAATAGTCCCCCAAAGTCTTAATTCATTCTAGCATTAACTCAAAAGTCCAAAGTGCAAAGTCTCATCTGAGACAAGGCAAGTCCCTTCCACCTACAAGCCTGTAAAATCAAAAACAAGTCATTCACTTCCAAGATACAATGGGGGTACAGATATTAGGTAAACATTCCCATTCTAAATAGGAGAAATCAGCCAAAACAAAGGGGCTGTAGGCCATAGGCAAGTTTGAAACCCAGTAGGGCAGTCATTAAATCTTTTTTTTTTTTTTTTTTTTTTTTTTTTTTTTTTAATTGAGATGGAGTCTCTCGCTCTGTCACCAGGCTGGAGTGCAGTGGCACAATCTCGGCTCACTGCAACCTCCGCCTCCCAGGTTGAAGTGATTCTCCTACCTCAGCCTCCCGAGTAGCTGGCACACGCCACTATGCCCAGCTAATTTTTGTATTTTTAGTAGAAACAGAATTTCACCACATTGGCAAGGATGGTCTCAATCTCTTGACCTCGTGATCCGCCCACCTCGGCCTCCCAAAGTGCTGGGATTACAGGTGTGAACCACTGCGCCTGGCCTGCAGTCATTAAATCTTAAAGTTCCAAAATAATCTTCTTGACTCCGTGTCCCAATCCAGGCCACACTGGTACAAGGGGTGGGCTCCCAAGGCCTTAGGTAGCTCTGCCCCTGTAGCTTTGCAGGGTGCACCACCCACAGCAGCTCTCAGGTGCCAGCATTGAGTGTCTATGGCTTTTCCAGGTATAGGGTGCAAGATGCTGGTGGATATACCATTCCTGGGTCTGAAAAGCAATGACCCCCTTCTCACAACTCCACTAGGTAGTGTCCCATTGGGGACTCAGTGTAGGGGGTCCAACCCCACATTTCCCCTTGGCACTACCTTAGCAGAGGTTCTATGTGAGGATTCTGCCAGCCCCTACAGTAGTCTTCTACCTGGACACCCAGGCTTTCTCCATATACTCTCTGAAATCTAGGTGGTGGCTACCAAACCTCAACTCTTGCACTCTGTGCACCCACAGGCTTAACACCACATGGAAGTCACCAAGACTTACAGCTTACACTCTCTGGAGCAGTGGCCCAAGCTGGACCAGGGCCCCTTTGAGCTGAGGCTGGAGCCACAGTGGCAGGGAAGCAAGGAGCAGTGTCTCAAGGCTACACAGAGCAGCAGGGCCCCAGGCCTGGCCCTCAAAACTATTCTTCCCCACTAGGCCTCTGGCCCTGTGATGGGAGGGGCTGCCAAAGGTCTCTGAAATGCCTTCAAGGTTTTTCCCTTATTGTCTTGGACATTAACTCCCCACTCCTTTTTAGTTATGCAAATTTGTCTAGCAAGTAGTTGCTCCACAGCCTTCTTGAGTTCCTCTCTGAAAAAAGCTTTTTTCTTTGCCATGTGGGCAGGCTGCAAATTTTCCAAACCTTTATGCTTTTCTTCCTGTTCAAATATAAATTTCTTTGCTCCAACACTGGAACACAGGCAATTAGAAAAAACCAGGCCACATCTTGAATGCTTTGGTGCTTAGAAATTTCTTCCACCAGATACCCTATATCACTCTGAAGTTCAACCTTCCACAAATCCCAAGGGCAGAAGCAAAATGCAGCCAAATTCTTTGCTAAGGCATAGCATGCATGACCTTTGCTCCCGGTTCCCAATAAGTTCCTCATTTACATGAGACCTCTTCAGCATGGATTTCACTGTCCATATTACTATCAGCACTTTGGTCACAATTATTTAACCAGTCTCAAGGAGGTTTCAAACTTTCCCTTATTTCCCATATTCTTCTGAGCTCTCCAAATTCTTCCAACCTCTGCCCATCACCTAGTACCAAAGTTCCTTCCACATTTTCAGATATTTTTATAGCAAATGCCCCATTCTTTATTACCAATTTTCTGTATTAAGCAATTCTCGCATTTCTATAAAGAAATATCTGCATCTGGGTAATTTCTAAGGAAAAAGGTTTAATTGGCTCATGGTTCGCAGGCTGCACAAGAAGCATGACACCAGCATCTGCTTGCCTTCTGGGTTGGCCTTAGGAAGCTTGGTGGAAGGTGAAGGGGGAACAGGCACATCACATGGTGAGACCAGGAGCAAGAAAGAGAATGTGAGCAGAGGTGATATACACTTTTAAATGACCAGATCTCATGAAAATTCACTTACTATTGCAAAGACAGCACCAAATTCGTTGGGATCTACTCCCATGAGCCAAACACCTCCCACCAGGCCCCATCTTCAGCATTCAATTCAACAGGAGATCTGAGCAAGAACAAATACCCAAACTATGTCAATTATTACTTATGAAATTTAATATACAATAGAGGCTGAAATAAACTGCACCTGTTCCTTTCAGACATATACTGCCCCCTCTAATAAAAGAACTAGAAATCCATCACCAATCTAAATGATAAAATTGAGTTTTACTCTTAAAAGCTTTCTGAATCATAAAAATTAAAACTTCCACCTACTGTCAATGTGATGCCTCCTTTGTATTAAGGCCTTTCTTCATGTATAGATATGTAAGGGAATATCAAGATAAACATCATCATTTTAAAAATATTTTACTTAACCAACCAGGCAATACGCTAAGACATAATAACAAGCCCAGAAAATTAATCTAAGGAATAAACTATACTGATTCTTTTTATGTAAAATACTAATAGAGGCTTTAGTATCTGCAGTTCAATAATTTCTCTCATTTAAAATATTTATCTTTCAACAGAAACCAAAATATTCAGTTAATAGCTTCATACTGATAGCTGTAAAGCCATAAACACATAAGGTTCGCATTCTCAGAAAACAGGCAATAACAATTAAAAGAAAGAAAGTTTATTATATTCCACCTTTATATCCATAAGAAACTGTAAAGTTTAACAGTATTTTTTTCCAAATTGTTTTGGCTTAACACTCTACCTTTTGTTGTTGTCTTTTAAACAGTAAAATGATAGTTTCAAAAAATTACGTTTGTTTTATTTTGCTCTGTTTTAAGAGGCAGGGACTCACTGCGTTGCCCATGCTAGAGTACAGTGGCTATTCACAAGAACAATCCCACTACTGTTCAGCATGCGAGTTTAACCTACTCTGTTTCTGACCTGGGCCGGTTCATCCCTCACTGGGCAATCTGGTGGTCTGCTGCTCTCCGGAGGTCACCATATTGATGCTGAACTTACTGTGGACACCTGATTGGCACAGTGCACCATAGTCCAGAATTTCTGGACTCAAGAGATCCTCCTGCCTCAGCCTCCCAAGTAACCAGGACTACAGGCATGTGCCACCATGCCCAGCTCAAATAATTAGGTTTTAGTTACATTTTCTCCCAGTTGTACTTAAATATCAGTAACATAGGGTCCAAAATCTATTTTTTAATAGAGTAGTTGAATATAACTACTCTACAAATATATGAGCTCTCGTAGTTTATATGAAACTGCGTTAAAAATGAAGATTTTGGATTCTGTGTCACATTGTGACTTACTTTACATGTTAACAGAATTTTTTTTAAAAGATAGTCAATCTTGGCCATTTAAACAGAAATGTATATTTTAAATAAACTGGGAGATATATATGGCAGATATATTTACCATGTATATGTATATATGCTGTGTGTGTGTGTGTGTGTGTGTGTATACATGGCATATATAGATATAGATATTTAAAAAATAGATTTGGAGCACTTTACAATTCCAGGCCCTCTCAGGTCAACTATAAATTAAGCTGAGCAGCTCTTATTTACCATCTATAGAAGATACATGTCTGTTAAAAGCAATTAATACATTTTCCATGTGTTCTTTGTTTACTGTTAACCCTGTATTCAAAGCCAAAGCTTTTAAGATACAGATACACTTTTAAACCAATATTTATACAACATTTTGCTACATCTATAAACCAAAAAAAAAAGCTATAGAATGAATGACAACATACAAAAGAGGCAGTCTCCTACCCCTAGGGAACATTCAGTCTTCTAGAGGTCTCTTAGAGAAATGGTGCTAGGTTTGGAAGGACTGTGAAAGCATGAGAAAGTAATGGCTTGTCCTTTGAAAATATAAAGTTAGGGCCGGGTGCGGTGGCTCAAGCCTGTAATCCCAGCACTTTGGGAGGCTGAGACGGGCGGATCACAAGGTCAGGAGATCGAGACCATCCTGGCTAACATGGTGAAACCCCGTCTCTACTAAAAAATACAAAAAACTAGTAGCCGGGCGAGGTGGCAGCCGCCTGTAGTCCCAGCTTACTCGGGAGGCTGAGGCAGGAGAATGGTGTAAACCCAGGAGGCGGAGCTGCATGAGCTGAGATCCGCCACTGCACTCCAGCCTGGGCAAAGAGCGGACTCCGTCTCCAAAAAAAAAAAAAAAGAAAAGAAAAATATAAAGTTAGTACTTATTTGAAAACATTAATAGTTACTTTCTTCCAGGACATTTTTTCATTAATATTTCATCAATCTGACATGCTTTTAGAAAGGACAGTCACATGACCTAAAATTAGAAATTTCAATAAATATTTATTTAATAAGCAATGCTACTCTGAATGGCAATTAAGAAATAATAGAAGGCATATTCAAATATAGATGGCAGTGTCAAAATAAACAGGTAAAGAAGTATATTAATATCCTACCTAATACTTTTTGACTTCTTATTGGAAAGTAATCTTGAAAAAAATGTCTTCAAGAGGTACATGTAGGCACATCTCTCTAACAAAAACTCTGTTTAAAAAATGCATCCCACTAATGTTTTTAATTTACCAAAGGAGATGTTTCTATGACTTCTATGATGCACTATATTGCTGATTCCCTCATCACAGCTACAGGCAGTTACACCAATGACTGCCAGGGACCATAACTATAGCACTTCCTGTCAGACATACTTCACCTCTCCTTTTCTATTCCTTAATACCTGGCATAAAGCCCACTCGCTCCCTTAGCTTCATCCTGCTAAGACAGCACTCCCTGCTGAAGGGAACCTTCCTTAGATCACTCTTTTATTCCCTTGGGATTCTCTTGAGATTAATGTCCAATCATTCTTGCAGATTTTAAAATAATCTTCAATCTGTCAGAGTTTATTTTCTTTATAATAATCTCACCATCTGGAATATAACATTGAGAATGTAATAATAATATAGTTAATATATCAAAGAAGTGGATATGCAGAACCAAGGCCCCTTAGGCAGCACTGTCTAACAGAATTGCTTACAATGACAGAAATGGCCTATATATATTGTCCAAAATGGTAGCCACTAACTACATGTGGCTCTCAAGCAAATATGTTGTGGGGTTTCTTTTTATTCATTTTTAGTTAACTAAATTTAAATAGCCACAGGCAACTAGTGGCTACCATATTGAATAACAGGAAAGAAAACAGAGCTGCCTGCATTACTTACCTCCATGTATCAATATCAAAGAGAAAGGAAGAAGAGAGAGAAAGAAAAAAAAAGGGAAGGAAAAAGAGAAAAGAAATACACCCAGGAAAACCTTACTCTACCTGCCTATTTCAGAAATTATCACTACCAGTATCAAAATGAATCTGAATATATTGTTAATTCTCAAACCCTTTTTCACCTAAGGTGAATTTTAACAAGTTTTATAACTTGTTAATCTAAAATACTAAAACATGCCATGCAAATCTAAAAAAATATATCCAGAATGTAATAGAGAGAGACAAATAAATGGAAAGTATTAATGATAGAATAGGAAATAATACTTCATAGAACAAGAAGTTCTAACATATACATAATTAGAAGGGAAAAGGCAATACTTGACAAAACAATGACAAAATTTTCACAGAAAGATACCCGTCATATTTAAAAAGCCAAAAAAAAAAAAAACCACCCTATCAGAATAAAAAAAGAAAGAAATCTCACGCAGACACGTAAAAGAAACTCTAGAACACCAAAGATAAAGAAAACATTATAGAACCAGACAAAGAGAAAAGGCAGATTACATGGAAAGGAATTAGTTTTACTAAACGCCAAGTTCTCAAAAACAGCAATGAAAGTCAGAAGAGAAAATAGTATCTTCAATGTGTTAAGCATAGATATCTAAAACCCTGAATTGCATCTCAATTGCATGCCCTAGGAAGACTATCCTTCCAAAGCAAAGGCAAATAGATACTTTGAGACATTAAGTATAACAACAACAACAAAAAATTGTGAGTCAACTTGACTAAACATCATTTTTTAAAAAGATACTTTCAAACAGAATTTTGCAATCACACTCTCACTAAGGGATCTTAACAATATACTTAAAGCAAAAGTAAAATAATCAGGGGCAGGAAACAAAAATAAAAAAGAATGATGTATGTAGAAACATATATACATATACACATATTTATAATATGACTCAATAATAGTAAAATCTAACTTATTAAAAGAAAACAGATACACTGAAATTTCACTCAAAACAAGCATATAAGGCCGGGCGCGGTGGCTCAAGCCTGTAATCCCAGCACTTTGGGAGGCCGAGACGGGCGGATCACGAGGTCAGGAGGTCGAGACCATCCTGGCTAACCCGGTGAAACCCCGTCTCTACTAAAAAATACAAAAAAAAACTAGCCGGGCGAGGTGGCGGGCGGCTGTAGTCCCAGCTACTCGGGAGGCTGAGGCAGGAGAATGGCGTAAACCCGTGAGGCGGAGCTTGCAGTGAGCCAAGATCCGGTCACTGCACTCCAGCCTGGGCGACAGAGCGAGACTCCGTCTCAAAAAAAAAATAAAATAAAATAAACAAGCATATAAGTGAAAAAGATATTAAAGTTTTCTTTGGTTCAAGAGAAGAGATATTGCTTACTTTTGTACCTTTTAAGTACATGCAAGTTAAATTTCTTTTAAAGTGTGTTCATTTTAAATTTCTTTTCTAAGATTAGAAAATGATCATTTGTCTTCCAAATCAGTAAATGAGGAAAAATAAAATAAGAAATTAAATATCAATCCAAAAGAAGTTAAGGATAATAAACAGAAATGATGAATATAGAAAAGGAAGAAGCAGAAAGAAGAGATGAGGAGGAGCAGGAGCAGTTTGTATGATGAACTTGGAAAAAGCAGCGTAAATTAAAAATTCAAAAAGAAATATCAGACATAAATTCCAACATATTTTCACAATTGATACAAAAAGTTAAAACTACCAGGTAAAGACAAAGATTATCAGAGGAGATAAAAAATTATTCATATGCTATTTATAATAGATATTCCTAAAATATAAGGTATGAAAATGATTAGTTGGGAAAAATGTGAAAAGCTGCACACATCAAGGTGGATAAATCTGTGAAACAATATTGAGAGGAAATACAACTCTCAGAAGACTGCATGGAAGATGATCCATTAACATACACTTCAAAAATATATAAAACCAAACGGAAGGTTAATTAGGAATACGTATATGCTAAAACTATAACGGAAAGGAACGATAAACCCAAAACTCAAGATAGTGGTTACCATAGAATAGTGTGGGGAAGGAGTGCTTAGGAATGAATGACGGTATAGGATTAAGAAGGGATGAAAGGAAGCTTCAAAGCTATAGGCAATATTATATGTCTCAGCCTCATTAATAGGCAAGGAGATGCATGTTTTACTGTTATGACAAATTGTCTTTTGGAATTTTATCTGAAAATCTAAAGTAAGTCAAAGTATTAGCAACTTCAAATTTCTGATCTTGAAAGACTTCCTCAGACCATGTTGATAAAAATGAGTACACTGATCTCACTGCTTGTCACAAGTTTTTCTGTTTCTGTCTTTACATATGAACTAGATCAACTCCAAAGTCAAGATCTTCCACCTGCTTTGTGTTTTAAATTCCAGAAATGAAGAAAAAATAGATTCCAAAATGACAGTTATTAAATGGAATAATGACATTCAAAGGCCATTTACTTGTTTTCATGTAAACACACACATTTCTGCAAAATTTTCCAAAATGATTTTCTCAAAATTATAGTTATCAACTTAAGAATCCCTTTAGAAATCTAACAAAAATAGAACTTTATGATAAAATTATTCTTGTTGCGAGGCGCGGTGGCTCAAGCCTGTAATCCCAGCACTTTGGGAGGCCGAGGCGGGCGGATCACGAGGTCAGGAAATCGAGACCATCCTGGCTAACACGGTGAAACCCCGTCTCTACTAAAAAATACAAAAATCTAGCCGGGCGAGGTGGCGGGCGCCTGTAGTCCCAGCTACTCTGGAGGCTGAGGCAGGAGAATGGTGGGAATCCGGGCAGCGGAGCTTGCAGTGAGCTGAGATCCGGCCACTGCACTCCAGCCCCGGCGACAGAGCGAGACTCCGTCTCAAAAAAAAAAAAAAAAAATTATTCTTGTTAATTTGAAAATGAAAATTTTAACTATGATTAATGGAAAATAAAGCCTAAAATCTCAAAACACAAAAACCTGATAAGCCTAGATTTTGAGACAAAGAATCTTGCCCTTGACAGGCACGTCAAATTGAGAAAATAAAGACACCTTTACTATATGCATAGATGAGTATGATCTATAAATGCTTGATTTCAATCATAATGATGTTGCTGTCTACCATTTTATGTTTCTAACCAAATGTATTCCATAATTCAAACATAATTATTGACTATGTCAAGATCCACTAAAAGTAATATTTGATAATTTGAAGAAATTGGTCTTTTCCCTGGTGTTCAGAACTAGCTCAAAACTGTCACCAAGAATACTAGATAATCAATAAACAACAAATAGAAGATGTTTGTGATCTCTACATCAAATCTTCATAAAGCAAGGCAAATAATCTAGTATTTAGCATACTGGTTTTCACATAATTCATAGAGAGTAAAAGGCTGACATGGCTCACAATTGCTAAGCAGTTTCAGAAGTTGAAGAGTGGCTCTAAAAATATTACATATCCAGAGACGAGAGGGGAGAGGTAATTGGGAGTACGGAGGAGTCTACCTTTTCCTTGATTGTTTTTTTTTTTTTTTTTTTTTTTTTTTTGAGACAGAGTCTCACTCTATTGCCCAGGCTGGAGTGCAGTGGCATGATCTCAGGTCACTGCAACCTCTGCCTCCCAGGTTCAAGGGATTCTTGTGCTTCAGCCTCCCAAGTGGCACGGAGTACAGGCATGCACCACCATGTCCAGATAATTTTTGTATTTTTAGTAGAGACGGGGTTTCGCCATGTTGGCCAGACTGGTCTCAAACTCCTGGCCTCAAGTGATCTGCCCGTCTCAGCCTCCCAAAGTGCCAGGACTACAGACATGAGCCACCGTACTCGGCCTTCTTTCATTTTTTATTTAAATAAATCCTGAACCTATACCAGCACTGGAAGACCATCAATCAGTTCAATTTTCTTTTTTGTTCTATTCAGACATTTTAAAAACTTTAATGTACTTAATGATATGACAGGTCTAACAATGATCTCAAAACTTGACAAAATTAGAAATCCTTTTAGTCACATACTGTATAAAATTAAAACTTATTTAAAGAGCAGGCACATCATAACTAACAGGAAAGTCCAAAAATTTGATCACAGGCATAAGTTCCCAGTTTTACATGTCCACCTAAGTCATTTATCTAATAGGAACACTGGACAAAGAAATACTCAAAAAGTATCATCTTGGGCCAGGCACAGTGGCTCATACCTATAATCCCAGTACTTTGGGAGGCTGAGGCACGTGGATCCTTAGAGGTCAGGAATTCAAGACCAGCCTGGCCAACATGCTGAGGCCTGCCTCTACTAAAAACACAAAAATTAGCCAGGCATGCACGTGTAATCCCATCTACCAGGGAGGCTGAGGCAGGAGAATCACTTGAACCCAGGAAATAGAGATAGAGGCGGCAGTGATCCGAGATTGCACCACTGCCCTCCAGCCTGGGCAACAGAGTGAGACTCCATCTCCCAAAAAAAAACACTTACACAATTTATACAAACCTAGTTGGTATACCCTAGTACACATCTAGGCTGTATGGTATGGCTGATTGCTCCTAAACCACAAACTGCACAGCATGTTGCTGTCCTGAATACCGTAGGCAATTGTAACATAAAAGTATTTGCATATCAAAGCATTGAAAAGCTACAGTAAAAATATGAGTATGATATTATAATCTTACAGAACCACTGTTGTATGCATGGTCCATTGTTGACTGAAATGTTATGTGGTGCATGACTATCTTATGGACTTGTAGTAAAGTGCACATTAGTGTACTACCACATGAAAAATCAGAAAATTAACTTAACCATGTGATATCACCTAGGCCAACAAGTCGAACATTACCAGCTCCTGACAACCACAACCTTCTCCTCTACCTAAAGATCTCTAGAATATTGATTTCTAACACCACANAAAAAAAAAAAAAAAAAAAAAAAAAAAAAAAAAAAGGATCTTCTCAATTTTCTCTCTAAAAATAAAGTGGCATGATTTCAGAAAAATTTCTCTAATGATAATATTTTCTATTCTTTTCAATTAATTAAAAAAAACTACTTCATGAGTAACATCATGGATTCCTAATAACATATTCTAGAATTGTGAATCCTTAGAGAAATAATTCCACCAATTTCTAGTTTTTCTTCTTTAAATAAGGTTCAAATGAACCAGACATAGAATAATTTCCCAGTGTTTTTAGGTAAAATCACAATAATAATCCATTGTAAGATGTATGATTTCATATATACCTTCTATTTTGTTTTCCTTTGTTAGCACAGACACCTACTTTTGAGTAGATGAAGAAGAGGAGAATAATAATGATAGTAAATAAAGGGTCTACTTCTCATTATATTGAAAAACTATGAATATTTCCTGTGCTCACTGGCAGACCGATAAATTGAGAAATGAGTGTGAATTGTCTCCCCAGTCAACCCCCAAATACTCTCTTTCTATGTTTAAATTCCACAGAAATACGGTGTGAATCTGCTTTGTTTCCTCAAGCCCTACACCTACACATACTACTGGAAAACAGCAGGTGCTCAGTAATTTTTTTTTCCATTCTCGTCACCCAAGCCTGGAATGCAGTGGCATGATCCCAGCTCACTGCAACCTCCGCCTCCCAGGTTCCAGAAATTCTCCTGACTCAGCCTCCCAAATAGCTGGGATTACAGGTGCCCGCCACTATGCCCGGCTAAGTTTTATAATTTTAGTACAGATGGGATTTCGCCATGTTGGCCAGGCTGGTCTGGAATGCCTGACCTCAAGTGATCCACCTGCCTCGGCCTCCCAAAGTGCTGGGATTACAGGCTTGAGATACCATATCTGGCCAAATATTTTTTTAAATGAACATATTTTACAGGCAAAGATTAAGCTGGACACCAAAGCTCTTCATTTATGAATATACCTGTCAAATAAATTCCCTAATCCATTCTCAGTTTCTAATACTAGCCAAGGTAAGATTAAAGAAGGCTAAAATTAAAACCTCATTGTTTTAATCAACAAATCTTTATGGAGCATTTCCTACATGCTAAACAGTGTGTCTGGTAACAAGAGGCAAATTATACACATGAAGCCCTAGTTTCATGCCCACCATTAGTTTGCAGTCTATAGGACAGACTGGAAATGGCAAAATATGGAAAAATAAAGTTGAAATACAATAAAGTTTCTTTGTTTACTCATCATACTCCTTAGTTAAATGTCACTCAGTCTCACATCTCAGCAGTTAAGGTTGTTTTCTTTTAAATACTTGTACGGTCAAGGATTTCTGCATACTATAATCCAGCCACAGAAATCTCCAAAAAAGTAATAATCAGAGCAAATTCTTCTCCATATCATGAACCTCCGATTATAGTATGCAATTGTAGCTTTCAGAACACACACACACACACACACACACATGACTACATATACATATATTCTTATGCAAAAATAATCATTCATTTCTTACACAGTAAAAACCCAAAAGTGATCTACAATCCTTGCAGCTCTGAAATTCTCTGATTCTGACTGTTTAGGTATTTATTTCATAACAACTTCTGCTTGAATTTTTTCAAGAATACTCTTGTTTAGCCACCTAATTCAGAGTTAGCATATGGCCTCCGAATAGACTAAAATCTCTCTTTTTAGGCACCACAATTAACATACGTGATATATTTCAGGTACATCTTCCTGGTTTTTGTTTTTTTAACAAGTCTGTCTCCTACCATGCAATAATCTGACAAGTTTAAATATGCCCAGTTTATAAAAATATATTTACACTGATTGTTAAATTTTGCTCACAACTATTTCTTAGAGGCACCAAAAATTAGCCCCATTTCAAAACAGACTTATGGAAACACCTATGGTACTGTTTTCATATAAAGTACAGGATACTCACTTAAATTTGAACTTCAGATAAATTTTTTTTTAGTGTGTGTCTAGAATTGAGTATTTCTGGTTGTTCTGTACTGTTATTTGGTAAATACAGCAAAACTAACCTATAGGGTCCTACAACGACATCATTTCCAACAACAGAAAAACTGAATTAGTGGTATTTCTTACTGTGTCAAATAAGATCAGCAAGTAAATATATAATGACAAAATTCAGGGTGAAACTCAGTCATATTAAATTAATAGTTTCTCACATGACAGTTCTCTTTCAGAAAACACCTTAGGTTTCTAAAATTCTATGGGGAAAAGAGCTTTTCAAAAGTCCCTGAGCAATGTACCACTCAGTAATAAATGCAAAAGGTACTATTGAGACTATATTTCTTCCTGCATATAAACATCAGGTATTCAGTTTGTACTTTGTGAAACTGTTGAGGTTTGCCAGGCACAATGAAAAAAAATATTAAACTAAAAGAACACATTAATGACATCTGCCCTGTTGGTGTTCAAATAGATGAATTACCTCACAGGATTGCTGGTCAAAGACACTCGGAGAGACTCCAGGCATGTGACAAGTCTCTCATCTGCAGACCCCATTTTCAGCTCATGAATGAATTCCTGAGGTGAGATCTGTCGGCTTCTCTTAAGACTTCCCTATAAAATAAGTCAAAAAATTTTTGATTAATACTGCATGGAGATTACCCATTAAAAAATAACAAGTTAATCCCCCTAACAGCATCACATAACTACTATAATTAGCGCTATTTGGGCAGGAGTGGTAGATAATTTCCTTACTTCTGCCCAAAAATCTATAAATTCATAATCTGTGATATCCACAAAAGATATTAATATAACATCAGAAGGTGTGCAAATTGAAATAATTGCTTTCTCAAATGTAAAATGTCATGGAGAACAATTGTGTAATACATAATATCTTACAATACAGTAATATTTTTAGGCACACACAAAATAAAACTCAATATAAGAACTATCCTATTAAAATTAGTATTCTGAGCAGCATAGAAAAGGCTATTAGGTATTAATTCATTCAACTACCACTATAAGCCTAGTTCTAGGCACTGTAGACACATGGATTAACAAAAAGCGAAATCTGGAAGAAATGCAAGCAAGAAAATAATAATTTTCAGTACAGTCTAGTTCCTGTAACACAGCACAAAGAGACTCAAAGAAAGAACATCTAACTTGGCAGAACAGATCAGGCCATAACAGGGGTACATCTTCCTGGTTTTTCTTTTGTTAAGTAGGCATTAGGCAGGCAAAGAACGAGAAAGGAATTAACTTCCAGACCAAAACATAACATGCACGTACACATGGAGAGAAAAACAAAAACATATGCAACTGAAGACAGAGGCCAGATCATGGAGTGATAAAGCACTACTATGCAATTAGCTCTCCTGGGGAGTTTTGGAAGGATCACTCCAGTGTGAAATATGAATTAGAAGAGTTAGAGTTCACTCATTATTCAACAAACATTAAGTACCTACTAAATACTGGGCACTGTTTTAAGTACTGAGAATAGAGCAGGGATGAAAGAAGAATAAAAGATTGAACTTCCTACCTACATGTAGCTTTACTACATAGGGGAGAATTAATAACTAAAATGCATTGCACTGTAAATAATACACACTGCAGAGAAAAATAAAAGCAGGAAAGAGAACAAGTAGCATCATATGAGACATGCAATTTTAAACAGGATAGTCAAAGAAAGCCTCACAGAGAAGACTTCAAAGGACTCAAACTTTAGTGTTTAAATAAAAAGTCTAAAGGAGATAAGACAGCTAACCATGCAGATACAGGAAAAAAACACTGTGATGGAGGGGACTGTAGGTTTTACAGTTCACTCAAAGAACTTGGACTTTTACTCTGAGATCAGAAGCAGAGAGATCTATTGAGAAGGCAGCTATATAGCCTAGATAGGAAATGATGAGGATGGTGAACTAATAATAGAGCTCTGAATTATATTATTTAAATTACAGATTCACCATCCAATGGCAGGAAATGAATTGTGTAAGTTCAAAAGAAGATCAGGTGAAGTCGCAGGAAATTAGGTGTTTTTCATGTTTGTTGTTTTTATTAATTTAATATAATGTTATTCAAGAAAACATTCCAAATAAAGCAAAACAAATTAGCACTGTAAAGAAGGGTTATTTTTATTCATGTCAATATCAAAGTAGTAATTTAATAAAGAAGAATTCAATGGTACAATCTCAGAAAATAAAAGGGGAAATGGTGAGAGCTATGAAAATGAACATCCGATTATTTTTATCACAGTCACTGATATCATTCAAAGAACATATTCAACTTGCACCAACACAGCACTTATCGATGTCTCTTTTTGCTCTGAATTACCAAAAGATTGATTGTTCAAAAGAGAAAATTTGGAAAACACAGAAAAGCAACAAGAACAAAGGGGCCTCAAAATAAGCACTACTAATATATTTCTACATAAAGCATTTTTCTCATAGAGAGAGTATTAATATATTGGCATATATTTATATTTTAAAACATATATGATACAGTTTGGCTGTGTCCCCACCCAAATCTCATCTTGAATAGTAGTTCCCATAATCCCTACAGGAGGTAACTGAATCATGAGAGCAGTTACCTCCATGCTGTTCTCGTGATACTCAGTGAGTTCTCACGAGATCTGATGGTTTTATAAGAGGCTTTTCCCCCACCTTCGCTCGTCACTTCTTGCCTGCTGCCATATAAGATGTGACTTTGCTCTTCCTTTGCCTTCTGCCATGATTGTGAGGCCTCCCTAGCCATGTGAAACTGTGAGTACATTAAACCCTTTTATTTATAAATTACCTAGTCCCGGCCAGGCACAGTGGCTCATGCCTATAATCCCAGCACTGTGGGAGGCCAAGGTGGGCATATCACCTGAGGTCGGGAGTTCGAAACCAGCCTGACCAAAATGGAGAAATCCTGTCTCTATTAAAAATACAAAACTGAATGTATGGAAGATGGCCGAATAGGAACAGCTCCAGTCTCCAACTCCCAGCGCGAGCGACACAGAAGACCGGTGATTTCTGCATTTTCAACTGAGGTACTGGGGTCATCTCACTAGGGAGTGCCGGACAATCGGTGCTGGTCAGCTGCTGCAGCCTGACCAGCGAGAGCTGAAGCAG
>NW_016810615.1:674323-689493 GCF_001698545.2 Rhinopithecus bieti | reverse complement strand
CAGCCAGGCATGTGGTACACATGCCTATAATACTCAGGAGGCTGAGTCAGGAGAATCGCTTGAACCTGGGAGGCAGAGGTTGCGGTGAGTTGAGATCGTGCCATTGCACTCCAGCCTGGGCAACAAGAGTGAAACTCCATCTCAAAAAAAATAAAAATAAAAATAAGAATAAAAATAAATAAATTACCCAGTCTCAGGTACATCTTACTAGCAGTGTGAGAACAAACTAATACAATATACTTTACTTATGTAAAACATCATTTGATACCTATTGTTCTATAGGCTACTGTTATCTTTAGGCAACATTTCATGAACATATTCCAATGTCAATACATAAGCCATAGAAAATATGACCTCTTCCTGTCTACAGACTATTGCATTACTTACTTAATTAGTCTCTGGCTCTTGGGCAAGAAGGTTGTTTACAATTTCTTGATATCATAAATTTTTCAAGTTTCCTGTGCATGCTATCAGGCCAATACTTTTATCCAAAAATACAGCAGTAGAGGTTAACTAGATGATCTCTTGTAGCCCATTCTAAATTTATTTCCGAAAAACTTGCAATTCAGGTAGGATCAAAATAAACCACAACTGAATAAATAGATTTTTTTCTTCAACAATAAGTAAGCTCCATGTAGCAAATACTTTTTAAGTATGAGAATAACCAATAAGTGCATGTGGATAAGAATAAAAGTGGTATTAAAAGATAAAAAACAAAAACCACCTATCCTACATCTTAGCCCTGTCTCACAAAGATAGTAATTCTTAATTCCTTTAACAGTTTCTTCTGATAGTTACTTAATATGTCTAAATAATGTGCCTGATATTTTTAGATTTCTAAATATTCATTATTATCTTTGATTTGTATTATGAAAAATAAGGATTTTAATTATCTTAAAACATTGGAACCTCTTCTCTTTCATCTCCTGAATAGCAATAAACTCAATTGAACCAAAAGATGCCATTTCATGAAATGAGAGCTAACTGAATCCACATTTTATAAAGTCCTTACAGCTACATCCATACAGAGATGAGTTCAGGCATCCAAAAATCTTAATGCTTTAGTTCATTTTATCATCACTCAATAGGATATTATATGTCCCAATCATAAAATCACCCAATTACTGTAAGGATATGAACAGACACTTTTCAACAGAAGACATTCATGTGGCCAAAAAACATTTAAAAAGCTCATTATCACCGGTCATTAGAGAAATGCAAATCAAAACCAACATGAGATATCATCTCACACCAGTTAGAATGGTGATCATTAAAAAGTCAGGAAACAACAGATGCTGGAGAGGATGTGGAGAAATAGGAACACTTTTACACTGTTGGTGGGAGTGTAAATAGTTCAACCATTGTGGAAGACAGTGTGGCGATTCCTCAAGGATCTAGAACTAGAAATATCATTTGACCCAGCGATCCCATTACTGGGTATATACCCAAAGGATTATAAGTCATTCTATATAAAGACACACGCACACATATGTTTATTGCAGCACTGTTCACAATAGCAAAGACTTGGAGCCAACCCAAATGCCCATCAATGATAGACTGGATAAAGAAAATGTGGCACATATACACCATGGAATACTATGCAGCCATAAAAAAGAATGAGAAAACCAAACACCCCATGTTCTCACTCGTAAGTTGGAGTTGAACAATGAGAACACATGGACACAGGGAGGGCAACCTCACATACTGGGGCTTTTCTGGGGTTGGGGGCTAGGAGAGGGATAGCATTAGGACAAATACCTAATGTAAATGATGGGCTGATGGGTGCAGGAAATCACTATGCCATGTGTATACCTTGTAACAAACCTGCATGTTTTACATATGTATCCCAGAAATTTACGTATTTAAAAAAAAAAAGAAAAAAGGAAATATCTATAGATAAAACTACAATACATTTGTGGAGAGAAACTGAAGACAACCTATAAAAAAAAGTTTTCTTTTCATATGTCATACCATATTCACAGATCAGAAGACATAATTTTATTAAGAAATCTATTAAGTACATTTTCTGAAAAACAAAATCCATAGATTCAATCAATGATTACTGTCAAAATCCCATCAAGTGTTTTGTAGAAGTTGAGAAGCACATTTTAAAATTTATATGAAAATAAAGGAGAACTAAAATAGGAAAACAATTGTGATAAAGAACAAAGTTGGGGGGCTTACATGATCTGATTTCAAGATTAACTATAAATCTATAGTAATCAAATTAGAGTGGTACATGCATCAGTGGAATAGAGAGTCCAGAAATATAACATATCGTCAACGATTTTCACAAAAGTTTCCAAAGTAATTCAATGGCGGGAAGAAGAATCTCTTCAACAAATGGTGCTAGAACAATTGGACTTTCATATGAAAGAAAGTGAACCTGGATCCTAAATGTAAAAGTAAAAGCTAAAACTATAAAACATCTAGAAGAAAACAGGTAAAAATCCTCCCTGCCTTGGAGAAGGAAAAGATTTCTTAAATAGGACACAAAGAGTACTAGCTATAAAACCAAAATATTGTACCTCATTAAATTCAAAAGTCTCTTATTAAATTCGTTTCAGTAAGGAAATGAAAGGTAAGCACAAATCAGGAGAAAATATTTGCAATACAGTTAAGAGCTGTATAGAGTCTGAGATTTCAACTTACATACAAGCTAAGTTAGCCTGTTAGTGTTTCACAGATGCTAGCAGAAAACACAAGACTCCTGGATTAGAGACAAAGGACTTTATTATGTATGCATTGGGTCCCTAACCCACCAAATCACACGGGGACAATGCAGGGCCCATGGTGAATGTCTGCACATGCAGTGGATTGCATCATAAGAGAAGAACACTGAGCTTGGCGGACTCACCATTTTTATAGTGAGCAGTAATAGACATGCTCATTGTGCAGAGGGAGGCAAAACCTCGCCTCTCCAGGCTACTCACTGCAAATGCAACTCTGAAAATAGGATGAGTAAAGAGCAATCAAACTTTGCATTCTTGGAATAGCCAGCAAGATGTAGGGAAACTCAGGACCCACGCAACACTGCCTCTCCCAATGATACATTTCATAAAGGACTAGTATTCAGAATAAAGAACTCCTATAACTCAATAGTAATAAGACAAAGAAATTAACAAACAGATTAAAAACTTCATAACAGAAGATATGTGAATGGCCAATAATCACATGAGGACATGTTCAAGATCACCTGTCAGCAGGGACGTTCAAATTGGAACCACAAATGAGGGAGTGCTACATAGTCCCTATAGTAGTCTCCTAAAGTAGTGAGAATTTGATACTCCTGGAACTCTTCTGCACTACTGGTGGACATATAAAACGAAACACCCTGGAAAATGTTTGTTTCTTTTAAGTTAAATATACATTGCCCATATTACTCAGCAATTGCACAGTTAGGTGTTAAGTAGGAGGAAAAAAATGAAAAAATCTACAATGTATGGAATACCTTTATTCTTAACAGTCAAAATCTGAGAACAACCCAGGGATTCATCAACAAATTATAGTATAACCACACAATGAAATACTACGCAGCAATAAAAAGAATTCACTACTGATAAATGCAACAAGACAAAGGAATCAAAAAATTATGCTAGGTTGAAGTAGCCCAAACAAAAAGTACACAGTAGATGGTTCTATTTATATGAAAAACCAAAACTAACCTGTCAATCTTTTCTCTGGGGCCATTACAATTCAGGCACAGAAGCAGAGCTATTAAATTTGGTGTGTTTGGCTGAAGGATGGGATAAAAAGGAGGCAACATTTTAAATAGGGCAGCAAGTAGATTTAACCAATAAACTGGGAAAGACAGACTAAATCCACTAGCTAACGATAATTACTTCAGCAATATTGAACTGTCCAACTTGAACAGTTTGTTGCCTCAAGGATTCTGTATTCTCACCTGAGAATCCTGCCTCTAACACACTCCCCCCTTACCCAAACCCTCACCACCACTACTACAAGCCTTACCCAGGCCTACTCCTAAACATTGGTTAGACCTGGGCTGAGAGTGACTTCCCACAGAAGGCCTCTCGTGAGCCACACAACAAGTCCCTTCCCCCACTCTATGGATTCATTTTTCATAACTCTTATTCTGTATTAAAATAACTTTCATTATTACTTATTATTTAAAGGATATATTGAACACCTATTGTGTGCCAAGTACTGTTTACATGATGTAGACAGAGAAATGAAATAAAAGTCAAAGACGAGTCCTAGGACTTTGGTCTATGCCAAAACATGGTACTATCTACTCAGATGGGGGAGATAGAATAAAGAGAGTGAGTGATGGGGAAGTAGCTATTTAAGAACCTCTAGAGAAAATATTATCTTTTGCTCTAAGAAAATAACGCTTGTGAGGCTAAGCGTAGTGGCTCATGCCTGTAATTCCAGCACTTTGGGAGGCTGGGGCAGGAAGATTGCTAGAGGCTAGGAGTTTAAAAACATACTGGGCAACATAGTGAGACTCTATCTCTACAAAAAACACTTTTCTTAATTAACCCAGCATGGTGGTGCATGCCTGTAGATCTAGATACTCAGGAGACTGAGGTTGGAAGATCACTTGAGCCCAGGAGTTTGAGGTTGCCATGAGCCATGATTGCACCACTGCACTCCAGGCTAGGCAACAGAGCAAAACTGTGTCTCAAAAAAAGAAAAGATAGAAACAAAGAAAATATCACTTGTGCAGAGACTAGAATGAAGAGAAGAGGACATGGGAAACCTGAGAAAAAGCACTTCTAGCCAACAGAAGAGAAAATACACATTCCTTGTGGCAGGAATGAACTTGGCATAGTTAGAGGACAGTAAGAAGACTCAGTGAACATGATAAGAGTTACAGATGACAAGGACTGATCCTGTAGGCAGGCAGCTGAAAAACTACAGCCTGAGTGTCAAATGTTTTTGTATGATCTTTGGGCTGAGAATGATTTTACATTTTCAAATGCTTGTTAAAAAGAAGAAGAAAAGAATGAAGAGGAGGAGGAGGAGGAAGTAGTGAGGAAATCAGAAGCAACAGCAGCAGCAGATGCAACTGAGATCATATGTGACAAAGTCTAAAATATCTACTCTATGGCCATTTAAGAAAAAGTATGCCATCCCCTGATAGGATCTTATAAACTATGGTAAGGACTTTAGGTTTTATTCTGAGTGGGATGGATAACTATTGGAGAGCTCTGAGCATGGAAAGTATAAGATGAAATACACGTTTTCTAAGGATTTTTCTAACTACTGTATGGCAGCAGACTATACATGGCAAAACATGAAACAAGGTCAGTTAGAAGACTATGGCATTGTCTGGTCAAGAGTTGTTAGTAGTCTGGCATAAGTTGTAGTGATAGAAAACATTAGATGTCCTCAATATGAAAGTAAATTTTCAATGTACAGCAGACAGGAGGCTGATAGTTTAGATGTAAGAATGAAAAAAGGAAAATTTGAAGATGATGTCCAGATTTTTGTTCTCAGCAAGTAAATGAATGCTGTCTACTGATCACTGTGACCTTGAAAAGACCAGTTTTAGCAGTGGATTATGGATAAGCCTGATCATAAATTCAAGAAGAAAAGCAACAAGAATGGACAACTCTTAGATTTTCTGTAAAGGGGAGAAAAGAACTGGGTGCAGTGGCTAGAGGGAATGCTGGGGTATGATTTTGGGAGAGTGGGAAAAAATACATATATATATGGTAATGTTTGCATGCTGATGAGAATGACCAAGTAAAGGAAACAAAACTGATGCAGGTAGGTAGGTATAGGCTCAGAAAAACAAACAAGCAGTCAGGCAAGGTGGCTCACGACTGTAATCCCAACACTTTGGGAGGCCAAGACGGGTGGATCACCTGAAGTCAGGAGTTCAAGGCCAGCCTGGCCAACATGGCGAAACCCTGTCTCTACTAAAAATACAAAAATTAGCCGGGCATGGTGGCACATGCCTGCAATCCCAGCTACTCAGGAGGCTGAGGCAGGACAATTTCTTGAACCTGGGAAGCAGAGGTTGCAGTAAGCTGAGATCATACCATTGCACTCCAGCCTGGGCAACAAGAGAGAAACTCTGTCTCAAAAAAAAAAAAACAAGCAAACAAAAACCACTTGAGTAGATGACAGAGGATGTGCCCTACTACACAAGGGGAGAGACTGACCTTATACAGCTGCAAGGAAAGTTTATCACTGTAAAAAGAGCAAACGCAGAGTTTAAGGAAACAGATTCTGGTACACTGTCAGATCTGATGATTAGAAAGTGAGGTATGGCAGTTCTATTCTGATTACATCAACATTCTCAGTGAAAAAAGCAGCAATATAATCAACTAAAAGTGAGAACGCCAAGCTGAAGGTAGGAAATTGTTTTCAGGAAGTAAAGAAGTGCAATAAAAAAGGTCATGTGGTAGGATATCTGAGCACTGTTAAGGGCTTGCTTATTAACTGTGGTCATTCAAAAGACTAGTCAGTGTAGCAGCTACCTGCTTCCTCCCAGATGCATGCTGTGCTGAGGTGCAGATGCAGAGGAGGGGGGGCAATTTAGTTTAACCAAGGGCAGGATTTATATGAACAATGAAGCAAACGAACTGATGGTTTGTGTGAGAGTGAAGATCTGAGGGTGTTAAGTATATAAGGAGAGAAGTAAGGGCATGGCAGGAACAGGGAGGTGACGAACATGAAAAATGTAAAGTCAATGGGTCAGAATTGCCAATGGGGTTGCACAATTTTTAAAGTGAGGATACCAAGTAAATAGGAAAGATAGACAATGCTCAGGAAAGCAAGTCTGTAAATCATATTTAGAAGTACTATTTTACTGTCCCAGGTGGCTGAGACTGGGTGAAAAAACAAAGTTCACTAGGAGTGATAAAGTCAAGTAAATGAGAAAGTGGAATCTTGGACAGATCACCAACGTGAATAATGAACTCATTAGGGATGATAGAAGTGGTAGGAGCATAAGGAAAAGCAATCAACTAGGTAGCCCAGTCGTCAAGGTATAAGAAGTCTGTCATACATGCCAGCATCTCTGTGTGATGCCATCTTCTCCACTAGAACAGGGCAGTGTCTGCTTCTGCCTAATTCATCACTGTATCACCAGTCCTTTGCAAAGTGAATGGCGTTCAGTGAATGAATAAGGTTATAATAAAATGGAAGGTATACATAGACTAAGGGTTAAAATAAGAAAAGAGTCAAGGCGGGCGGATCACCTGAGGTCAGGAGTTCGAGACCAGCCTGGCCAACACAGTGAAACCTCATCTCTACTAAAAATACAAAAATTAGCCAGATTTGGTAGGATCCATCTGTAGGCCCAGCTACTTGGGAGGCTGAGGCAGGAGAATCACTTGAACCCGGGAGGCAGAGGTTGTAGAGAGCTGAGATCATGCCACTGCACTCCAGCCTGGCAACAGAGCCAGACTCCATCTCAAAAGAATAAAAAAGAAATAATAATAAGAAAGAAGAAGATAAGTCACACACACCCCTCAAATTAAAGAAATAGGAAATAGACCAGAGAGACTATTTTTCAACACAATTAACTACCTTTTATTATATTACTATCCAAACACAGGTATAAAAGAAAGGAAATTGAGGGGAAAAATATTATATTACAAGAATAATCAGAAATACTCCTTTTAAGAACAGCTCTTGTATTTCATTTCACATAACTTCAAAGGAAGAGGGAAGTACAGGGAGGGGGGAAAGGATACTCACGGCTGCATATCTTTAAGTCTATTAGCCATGAAGATGAAAATACTTAGAAAGCTTTATCCCCTGTGGTATCAAAACACATTAGTGAGATAAGGATGTCTGCCTGACATCACAAAAATTAGAAGGATATTTATCCAACATAATTTTAAATCTTTTAAATCCCTTAGCAAATTTTATTCTAAAATACCAAATGCAGGATAGAAAGAAAAGTACATAGATTCCTCTTATCATATTCTTTATTAAATGTATTCTAAGGTAGAAAAAGTAATATGCCCTTTCCCATACTTATTTCCCTTACCGTTTCTGTTTGTCTAAAACTAAACACTCTTTCTTTTGCTAGATAACTATTTCAGGTAATAATAACCCTCTCCTTTGACCTGTCTTGAAAAGATTATTTTGTCCCTATCTAAATGACTACATTTCATCTCAGTTCAGGTGTTCATTTATTCAGTATATGTTCACTCACTATTCTATCTCATTTGTTTGCTTGTATACCATTTCTATGACAAAGTAAAATACATTGAATTTCTAGTTACCAGTTGATTTTGAAATAACCGAATGGTATTTATAAAACCATGAAGAATCTACCATTTATTAATGACCAGATTTTAAAATAAAAAAATGTAAAAAAAAAAAAAGACTAAATTTAAAATATCTACACACTCTGAAAGAAGACGATACAGCATAATGCCAATATCGATCAGGACAATGACCTTCTTTATCTGCCTAATAAAGTATCTAACATATGGTAGTTGCTTAAAGCAAAAGTTTGCCTAGAATATCTGTGATATCAAAGGAGTCAGAAATTATATTCTTAAACACTACTCCAATCACAGTAGACTGTTTTCCAACTCACTAAATGATACCTTATTTCTCCCAGATAATAGCCTATACCAAAATTCACCATGCAATATCTTCAACTGCTGGTGTTAGCTTAATCTTTAAATCACACTTAAACCTATAAAAGAAAAACCAGTATTTTTTTTAACATGAAGGCCCATAATATATAGCCTCTAGAGATTAAAATATTAAAATATCAGAGAACTATAATAGGTTGAACTTTAATTTTTATGTGAAGTTAGTTACTAGATTCTAGATCCTTCTCTATAACATTTACTTTGTAATTTTAAGGGAGTAAATTAAAGAAAACAGAAAAATGTTATCTACATAAAGCCTAAATAGTGAAAAAGCTTACGTTCTCATAGTGATAAGAAAGTTACATGCACTCTTGCATGGGTATATGTGTCTATCTCTATGTCTGTAGGTTTCTATTTAAGTCAATAAACATTAATTAACTGCCTCGGTTTTTCTTTGGTTTTGCAACTGCTGAATTCCCAGTACCTACTCAGGTGATGAGACTTGTGAAGAAGAATGAGATGATATGAAATGTCAAGACTATTTAAAGAAATAGTTTGCACTGATAGGGACAATATTTTCAGAAAAGAGCAGAGTCAGCACAGTACAAAACAAGGGTAAGCACACTTGCTGCCAAGAGGATAATTATAATCTAAATTACTACCATGCATATTACTATTAAAATGCATTGCAACTATTTCCTTGCATTTTACAAATGATTTCAAGCATCTCTAATGTAACTGATCAACAGAAACTCTAAGCTGTCACTGCTATATGAATAACTCATTTTCAGAACATATACAAACAGATCTCCAGTGCCAATAAAATCTGTTATTCACAGATAATTTTATGCAAACACATAGTAGAAACTATGAAAGTTGAAGAATATTGCAGAAAGGTGCATTCACCAACAAAATAAAGTTTAGCAAGGAATCCGCTTAAAGAGTTACTTGGCTTTTTAAACAAACATTTAATGAGTATCATTATGTGCCAAAGACTCTGCCTATAATTTGGAAGCTGGTTATAGGGTACATTAAAAAGCTTAAAATTACCAACTCTATTTTACCCAAAAAAAAGATAAAGTACAGAAAATATGCTACTTCCCTCCCTTTTCACTTCTAAAATATCTCTATAAAGAATAATTATAATGATTTAATACTAATTTTAGACCCTTAGAAACTAACTTGAAATAACAGAAGAAATTTGACACACAACATTCTCTTATTATCCATCAATATTTAACCAGCAAGACCTCCATTCTAATGGAAAAGCTTTCCTGCATTGGCCCATTGCCTTCAATAAGACAGTTGATTATTTAGACTATTTTACATATTTAAGAAGTGTTGCTTCAACTGCTGAATGCAGTACTCCAGTGTTATAACACTTTTACCTGCTTACCGTGATCAGAACTGAAATATTGTTTTAGCTCTTAAGCCTCAAAAAGGATATACTATACAGATAACAGTCAACTGTTTCTCCCATAGCCAGAGAATACTAGTTTAAACAAACCATGATGAACCACATAATGGAGTAGCATGCAATTATAAGAAAAACAGACAATATCTCTATGAGCTGATAAAATCATATCCTAGAAATCATGTGTAATGGGAAAACATGCCAAAGAATATCTACAGTATATTACCTTAAGTTTATGAAAGAAAAAAATGAAAACATACATGTATCTCTTCATTTGTGCAAAAAGACACAGGAAGGAACAAGGAACTAATACAATCATATACTTAGGGGTGGATGGGAATATGGTAGAAAAGATGAGGAGAGAAAATTTCCAGAGAAGAAAGGGGGATGAGAGACTAAGCGACAATTTTTTTGCATAGTTATTTTTTGTGAAGTTCTGACTTTTTTAGAATAGTCCTCTTTGTATAGTTCTGACTTTTGGAACTATGTTAATGTTTCATATACTTGAAATGAGAAATATTAATATCAGAAAGAGAGGAAGGAAATCCTAAAAATCCCAACACAAGAAATCTAATTGTATTTCAAATGAATAATAATGTCAGAGAAATAAGAAAATAAAAATATGGAAGGCTAGAATGAACCCTGTAATGTTAGACTCTAACTGAAGATTATCAACATGAACTTCCGGTTTTTGAATATATATATAAAATACCTATATTATCTATTATCTATTTTATATATGTGATATATATTATCTGCTATATCTATATATACAGAGAAAAGAGAGGAGAGAGGAGGAGAAATAGAGACAGAGAAAGGAGAGAGTTGGAGGGACAGAGATACATAGATATATATAGATGAAAAGAAAAATAAAGATGGGTATGTGTATACAAATATGTTTTTTCTATACATGGATCTACATATGTTTCATATACACACATATACTCATGTACATATACATGTATCACATACAGGTAAATACACACCCATATGTATTTGTGTGTATGTTCATTTATTTTATTTTATTTTATTTTTCCTAGCTCTGTCTATAAGGGCCCAGAAGATATACCATTAAAAGACCTACATCCAGATCTTGAATTCTAAATAACATTCTCCACTAAAAGGAAGTAGGGGTCCTTGGAGAAATGCCTGACTACAAGGCTGGGTGTAGAACAGTACCAAATGATCCTGGAAGACAGTGTGCAAGATAATGAGGAAGTATTCAAAGAATGATAGGGACAAAAAAGGACAAAGGAACTAGCTTGAAGAGACTTCTACTGGCCAAATCTATTTGGGGGAGTGAGAAGAGATAGAGAGTTACTACTTAAACCATATGAAGTTTCCTTTTGGGTTGACAACAATGTGCTGGAACTAGATGGTAGTGCTACTGCATAACATTGTAAAGATATTAAATGCCACTGAACTGTGAAATTTAAAATAATAAATTTTATATTATTTAAATTTTGCCCAATTAAAACAAGTTTTTCATTCCTCCTAAGAACTTGAACAAGGCAAGGATGCTCACTTTCACCACTTCTATTCAACACTATACCAGAAGTCCTAGCCAGAGCAATCAGGCAAGAGAAAGAAATAAAGGGCATTAAGAAGAAGTTGAATTATCTCTGTTTGTTGATGATGTGATCTTATAGCTAGAAAACCCTAAAAACTACTCCAAAAGATTCCTAGATCTGCTCAATGAATTCAGGTTACAAAATCACTGTACA
Source organism: Rhinopithecus bieti (assembly GCF_001698545.2). Classification (NCBI taxonomy): domain Eukaryota; kingdom Metazoa; phylum Chordata; class Mammalia; order Primates; family Cercopithecidae; genus Rhinopithecus; species Rhinopithecus bieti. The sequence continues at coordinate 677,824 of NW_016810615.1, read as the reverse complement.
CAAATCAGTAGCACTGCCATATGCCAACAACAACCAAGCTGAGAATCAAATCAAGAACTCAATCCCTTTTAAAACTGCTACAAAAAAATAAAGTACCAAGGAATATACTTAACCAAGGAGGTGAAAGATCTCTACAAAGAGAACAACAAAACACTGCTTAAAGAAATCACAGACGACACAAATGGAAATAACATCTCACGCTCCTGAATTGGAAGAATCAACATCATGAAAACGACCATACTGCCTAAAGCAATCTACAGATTCAATGCAAATTCCTATCAAGATAACAACTTCATTCTTCACAGAATTAGAAAAAGCATTCCTAAAATTTATATGGAACCAAAAAAGACCCTGAAAGGGATACCCAAAGCAATACTGAGCAAAAACAACAAATCTGCAGGCATCACATTCCAATTATACAACAGGGATATAGTAACCAAAACAGCATGGTACTGGTATAAAAGGAGATACATAGACCAAGGGAACAGCATAGAGAATGCAGGAATAAAGCCAAATACTTACAACCACTAATCACCAACAAAGCATACAAAAACATAAATTGGGGAAAAAACACCCTATTCAATAAATAGTGCTAAGAAAATTTGATAGCCACATGTAGAAGAATAAAACTGGATCCCTATCTCTCACCACATATGAAAATTAACTTAAAATAGATTAAAGACTTAATCTAAGACCTGAAATCATTAAAATTCTAAATGAAAACCTAGGAAAAACTCTTCTGGACACCAGCCCTGGCAAATAATTTATGAGTGAGACCCCAAAAGCAAATGCAACAAAAAACAAAAAATAAATGGAACCTAATTAAACTTAAAAGCTTCTACATAACAAAAGAAATCATCAGTGTAAAGTGACAACCTACAAAATGGGAGAAAATATATGCAAATTATGCATCTGACAAAGAAGTAATATCCAGAACTTAAAAGGAACTCAAATCAGCAATAAAAAACAGATAATTCCTTTAAAAAGTGGGTAAATGACAAGAATAGACACTTCTGACAAAAGAAGTCTCAAAAGAAGATATAAAATGGACAAAATGAAAATTGCTCATCACTAATCATCATGGAAATGCAAATTAAAACTATAATGAGATACTGCCTTACTCAGCTAGAATGATCGTTATTAAAAAGCCAAATATAACAGATGTTGGCATGGATGTGGTGAAAAGGGTACACTTATACACTGCTGGTGGGGATTTAAATTAGTACAACCTTTATGGGAAAACAGTAGGGAGATTTCTCAAAGAACTAGAAGTAGATGTACCATTCAATGTAGCAGTTACACAAATCACTTTATCAAAAAGACACCAGGATGCATATGTTCATCACAGCACAATCCACAACTGCAAAGACATGGAATCAATCTAACTGCCTACCAACTGGTGAGTGGATAAAGAAAATGTGGTGTGTATGGGTGTGTTGGGGTGTGTGTGTGTGTATACACACTGTATATACAGTGTGTATATACACACTGTAATACCACTTGGCCATAGAAAAAGAAGAAAATCATATCTTGCAGCAACTCGGATGGACCTGGAGGCCATAATTCTATGTAAGTAACTCAGGAACTGAAAACCAAATATTACATGTTCTCATTTATAAGTTGGAGCTATGCTATGTGTACACAAAGGCATACAGAGTGGTATAATAAAGCCTGGAGGATGAAAAATTACCTATTGAGTACAATGTACACCACCCAGCTGACAAGTGCACCAAATCCCAGACTTCACCACTATCCAATTCATACATGTAACCAAAAACCACTTGTACCCCTAAAGCTGTTGAAATAAAATTAAAATTAAAATATGAATTAGATTAAAACTGTTAATATGGTATGTGTAAAAGTATGATTTACATGTTCTATATATGTATTATACGTTCAGTAAAATTTTTTAATGGTTAAAAAACTAAAAAATAAAAGTTTTAAAAAACATTTATAAAATGGAAAAAAACTAATGTGTAGTGTTAGAAGCCAGGAGAGAAGCTGTCCTGAAGAGGAGAAAGGGCAGTGACTGAAACATTTGAGTTTATGGGCATTATTCTATTTCCCCAGCTAGATACTGATTACATGGGTGTGTTTATTCATTGATAATTTATCAAGTGGTATCCTTAAGATTTATAGATTTTACTGTATAAACATAATTTAAAAGTACTAGACAACTATTTTTAAATTTACAAATGTTTCATGCTTTATGCTATTTATAAGGTACATTCAAATCAAATTCTTCTGAAATCTTTAATTCAGGTTTTTAAACATGCCATTTAAAATACTTTATTTACATAGATTATCATCATTATGTTTCCTTTCTGAACAAGAAAATGAAATAAAAAGGTCATATGGTGTCATACAGGACCACTTGTTTTTATTTGGCATCTTCAGTATACCTCTAGTACTGGAAAATGTTTAATCTCACCTAAAAAACAAATTGTGATTTAAAGGCAGCTCAAAGTTGGGGGGAGGGTGAGCTGATTAAATAAACATGGATGTTCTAATTTGCCAGCCTCTATTTGATGGTTCATTGAAGGATGAAGATGTGTTCAGCACATCTGAACAGACAGAAAAAATCCACTGATGTTCTTAGTCATTGGTTCATTATCGTCTTTATTGCATTGATTATGTTTATGTAAAAAGAAAAGCCACAACAGAACTTCACTGGGCATTTACCAACAAAAGGGGAGGAGGGACAAGAAAACACCAGCTGTTCCAGTCTTTAAAATTAGGCAATTTGTTTTTCAATCCCTCAGGTAATTGCACAATTATTTGCCTCCACAATTCAGAGTACTACTTTCAAGTGTCACTGTTACATTTACACTTTAAGTCTGTCTTCCTTTTTTTTATTTTCTTGATTTTTGGAAGAACACCACCTTGCCTCTTCATATGTACAAGCTAGCTTATAAATGTAATCATTTATATTAGTAAAAGCTCAAAACATAAACAGAATAAAATCTAATTCACTTTCTAGATTATTATTCATATAAATAACAGTACCAGCTAAATACAGGTAAAAAATAAACAGTAGAGAGGATAAAACAAAATCTTTGGATCATTGGATAACACTCTACTACAATCGGTTATGGGACTTTGGCCTCCGGTCTCCTCAGTATAAAATGCTCACAGTGGTTATCGAGTGGAAGAAGTTGCAAAATTGAAATATACTGGGAAAATGCCTGCATTGTTGTCACAATAAGCAAATTATGATTAACAGTTTTTAAAGCTATGCAGTTAATAGAGTAAAGCAAAAGAAGAAAGTACTGACCCATAGTTTGCGGGATAGGGTAAGGGAACAACTTGAACAAATGAATAGATCAAAATGAGAAGCAACTAAAGTCCACCAAAAGAGCTGTGTTGTTCATTTGTTTATACTTCATCCTCCTTATAACTAACTGAACAGGTTGTCTCGTATGCCTTTTATATTTCCCAGAATCCTGGGCACTATTATGTTCTAAACAGATAATGTATAAATAATTCTTTTTTTTTTTTTTT
>NW_016810615.1:668350-671554 GCF_001698545.2 Rhinopithecus bieti | reverse complement strand
TTTATTTAAAAAAAAAAAAAAAAAGCAGCATCTGCAAAGACTAATAAAGCAAGGCATAATAAAACAAGGTATATCTATATTAATAATAGTAAAAACACAACTATTAAACTATTATAATAAAACTATTACAATTTCTTCTGTTCCCAGATCTGATCTTAGGTTGCACTTACTGATTGTTTGACTCCCCTAATAAAATGTAAGCTACATTAGGGTAGGGCTATGATCAACTTTGTTCATCATAGTATTCCTGCTGCCTAGTAACAGTGCCTGACACACAGCAATATTTGTCAAAAGAAAAATGAATGAACAAGGGAGAGATGAAACAATTCCACTAATCTAAGAGATATACTGCTGTTACAGTATCTCAAACTAAAGGAGATACTGGAGACATGTATGTCTTGGAGACATGATCCATGTCAACTCATCAACAAGTTTCCATTTCTGGAGTTGATCTTTAAAAAATTTTCACAAGTTCCCAGAATAGTTTATCAATATGCTATCTTCCAGGCCAACTACTAAAATAACTTCTAACAGGAGAGAAAAGCACAACAATCTCAGCTTTAAGCAACAAAAAACTGGTGGGGGTGGGTAAGTAATTAAGTATCTTTCTACTTTTGAATGGAAAACCAAGGAGAAAATACAGTGGTCCTGAAAAGTCATTATTTAATCATTGTTTTGGATATTTCAGAATAATTAATATTCATGATGATCTGCAGAAACCTACACATTTCCTACAAATCATATATATCAAAATGAAATGTCATTTTAAATAAATCATTTCTTTAGAAACAAGCTAAGAAAATTCAATAGTATAACTTTCATAGAAGTATAATTTTTAAGTGCCATTTGCACTCAATAACATGTATCATAAGCAATAAGCCACTCATTAAACATGAAAGTAAATTGGTTTATCCTTGAAATACTATCACCCTCAAATCTAGTAGTGGATGTGGAGTAATTCACACTTGGATATACAGATTAATTTTTTAATAATAATCAATAAAACAATAATAAAATGTATAAGCGAGAAAAATATCTTATATGTTATAAATGTTATATCTAATTTCTGATGAAGACAATTACACCACAAATTACAGAATGTAACATTCACTTTCATGAATTAATTTGTATAGTCACCATACCACAGGTCATGATTCATACATATAAATACAGTGGTGTTGCTGGTAAATATTTAACAACCATTTCTCAGTAATAGAGAAACAATCTAATATTGTTTGCCAACCTATGTGATGTAAATACTTCCAGATGGCTGATTACAAGCAACCAGTGCAATGTCACTGAATGCAAAGGAGAAAGTGAATCTAGACCACCACTGAAGGATATATTGTGCTAGACTAACTTGTGTTTGAGATATACTGTAGTTACAAATCACTTTTATTCATCAATAACTTATTGTTTATATGCTGCATTACAGGCTGAGGAGATTAAAAATTACATAATCCCTGCCCTCAGTGAAATTAGAGTTCTTGTGAAAATCAGAAATGGCACAATGCCATATGAACTTTAAACTGCTTAAAAATCTAAAACAGATATTTATTTTTTCCATCTTAAATTGGCAACAGCTAACATTCATTTTAGATTGCTCAATCATCACCCTGATTTCGTACATATCTCAAAATCATCAAGTTATCCAAAATATATCAAAATGACAATGAATTACAGATCTTTCCTAAAAGGAACTATATGTTTATTGAGGTATATAATTGGTATTCTAAATTGCTTTTTTTTTTTTTTTAATTATTTTCTTGGCTGGGTAAGGTGGCTCACACCTATAATCCCAGCACTTTGGGAGGCTAAGACCAGAGGATCGCTTGAGTCCAGGAGTTCAAGACCAGCCGAGGCAACACAATGAGACACCCATCTCTACAAAAAATAAAAATAAAACATTAGGCAGGCATGGTGGCATAAGTCTGTAGTCCCAGATACTCTGGAGGCTAAGGTGAGAGGATTGCTTGAGCACGAGGAATTGAGTCTGCAGTAAGCCATGATCACGCCACTGCACTCCACCATGAGTGACAGTGTGAGACCCTATCTCAAAAACAAAAAATTACTTTCTTACTGAAAGTCGCACTGTTTACATCTTCCAATGCATTTACTCAACCAACATTTATTAAGTCAAATATATACAGGCCTGGTAGGTATACATATTGGATAAATAGGCATAAACATCTCTCTTTATCCAATCAACATCTATCAAATGCCAAATACAGCCATGGATATGTACAGATAGCTGACCCCTTGCTAGGATGAGGAGATACAATTAGACTTATATATGCCATTACCTCAAGCTAATTTCCTTCACAGTAAGTCTACTTGCCATCTTCAAACTATGTCCGGAGACTCATTTTCATGTTTCTCAACTTCTTTGGTTTGAAAAGTGGACTTTAAATATGGCATTCTGAAATCCTTTAGTCATAACTCCTGAAAGTAACCAAATCTATATTACCCTTTTAATATGGTTTTCTAAACAATTTTTAAACTCTTCTTTATTGAGTGTATATTTATCTGATTTTTTTTCATAAATCCATAGCAGCACAATTTTTTGCCTAGCTTCTCTATCTCCTGCCCATTATAAAGTAATCCATGTAAAAAGCCTGGTATATATACTTTTCTGTATTTTAATCTCTACAGATAAAATCCTATATAGGTGTGTGCATGCAAACACACATATATACACATAGAGAATAACTCCATTATTTCTTAATAGAATCATCTTATATGATTTTTCTGCAGATTTGCTTTTCTCATTTTTCACTTCATGGAAGTTCCTCAAGTTATCTGGTATTATTCAAATTTATTCTTTTTAATATGGGCATATTACTCTATAACATGAATAGTCTTAATTCACTTCACCATCTCCTTTTGTTTCCAACTGTTTAACAGCAATGAATAAAAAACTGTAGAAAACACATATTTGTGCATATGTGCTCACCTATTGGTGCTTTCATTTCTATACCATAGAGTTCCAGGAGTGGACTCTTGGGTCAATGAGTATGCATATTTTCTTTTTTCATAGACATTTCAGATAATTCTACCAAAATTCTATATTACATCACAGTTCCACCAGCCATGTATGAAGGTATCTTTTCTCCACTAGAAAAGTAAAGATACTTGGTAGGTATAAGGTTACTTTAATTTGGATATCCATACTGTAAGTTTTTTTTTTTTTTTTTTTTTTTTTTT
>NW_016810615.1:636656-666137 GCF_001698545.2 Rhinopithecus bieti | reverse complement strand
TTGGAGAAAACTGCTCTGCAGTCTGCAAAAAGGACATCAACATTCAGAAAGAGGACAAGGGAAAAAAGGAGAAAATGTCCTGGGATCAGACTTCATTCTGGTCATCCCAAACCTTACCCCTTCCTTTCCAAATATTCAAGCAAATAAAATTACCCTTTTTGCTCAAATTATCTCAAGTTAGGCTTCTGTCACCGACAACCCAAAGAAATCTAACACTGCCATGTACTTACCCAACTGAATTGTTGAGTTTGATACACTGCAGTTTTTATGTCAGTACTAGAAAATTGGTATTATACAAATTATTTTCCATTCTCACTACCCATGTCAGCGTTCGTAAGTCTCCACATGTTTATACAAAGAACATATCATTACATGGCTTATTTTGAGAGAAATGGAATTGAATTATTTCTTGATGCACAATAGCTAAAGTTTTTGAAATTGATGTATAATTGACATTATTATTTAAATTATTCCTAAGAACCACAGTAATAATACACTTAGAATTTCCATTTGACAAATGTTTCTTTTCTTAAATACACAAAATTTTATTCCCACTTCCATTCACCCAAAAGTTATGGATAAAATGGCTAATACTTAATATCAGAAAATACTTCCCATTTTATATGTTTGTTCTCTAGCCTTAACCTCAGAATCACTATTGTGTTATTTACAGATGGAGATTGTTCTGACCTATTTGTAGCCAAGGAAAAGCTGTCCCCAAAGTTTCCATTTCTCTTTTATCATCTTCCTTTTCTGATCACTTTACTCCTCTCCCATCAGGACAGACAATGCCAGTCTGCATGGAGTTCCTCAGAGTTCTAGGATTCAGAACTGACTGTAAGAGAGTTGACCGTGGCTTCTAAGTCCCACTATCCTTCTTCAAACAGAATAGCTCCATATTTATCTTTCAGATATAGGGAGGAGGGAGGACTGTGTAAGACTCCATTTTTACAGAAAGGTTTCCTGCACTAAACAGAATTTAAGAACTATCATTCTGCATTATTATTTGTTTATATTTTCCAATCTCACATGGGCCCTCAAGATAGCTTTCAGATATTGTTATCATATCCCATTTCCTTCAATGCCTCTTCAAAACCTATGAGCTCTTCTCAAAACTATCCTCAAATCTGCTCCACTCTGAACACATAACTTTGCCCCTTACTTTACTGAGAATCGTGAAGCTACGCAGTGTGAACTGGTTCAAATTTCCTCTGTCAAGGAAACAAGTTTTCTTCTATCTATGCTTGATCTCTCTGCCCAGAGAAATATGTGTGATTTCTTATTTTTAAAACTTTTAACCCTAAACCATCAATCTAATCCCAATACCTATTTGCCTCTTTTATCTTCGATCTCTTTCTCCCTAGTGACTCCTTTTCTACAAACCTTTCAATCACTCACCCTCTCACCCAAACCTCCCTCAATTCTGCTTCCCATTAGGCTACTAATTCATCCCTCATTGCTAACCACCAAATATCTGAGCAGTGTTGGGTACATTCACCAACCCCATTTCCTCACTAGACACTCAATTCAGAAGGCTCCATAGATTTGGTTACCTTCCCCCATGGGTCCTCTCCCATGGTAGCTCTGACAAATGACCATCAGGAACCTCATAATCTACAAGTCTCTTCTCGATGTGCATCTGCCAATCTCCTGAAGGAAGATACTATGTGTTTTCCTACATGAACTGCCCTCTTCCTATACTATCTCATCTAATTCTTCTCTACCTCTTTCCACTGTAACTATAGATATAGATATGCTTGTAGCAGCTGGTCATTGTCCTTTCATGCGTTTCTCCTCATCTATCCACTTAACAGAGGCTTTCACTATCACTCTGTCTTTTTTCTCTTCTTGCTGAGTTAACGTCATTGATAAGTTTTCATACATGCATTTACACACATGAACAAGAAAACCAATCTATAGCAGGCCATAACTAATTTTATTAATTTCAGGGGAAAATGTGTATTCCTTGCGCTTCTCTACAGATAAGTACTCTATCAGACTTAACTTTCATATATATGAACATTAACATTTTCCTTGAAATGGAAAATTGGATAGTACCAAGAAACACTAGATTATAAATGTATCTTCATCAAAATGTACCTTATAGTGCTTACTATGAGTTATAGTTACTAAAGGTCTCTAACAAACCTCAGAATAAAAAGTTGAAATGTAATCTGGATATCATTGAAATAAAAGAGAAATAATATCAGAAATAAGGCTGACACTTAAAAGATAACTAAAGAATGCACCTACATTTAGTACTGCTAGATACTTTAACAAACATATATGCCAGCCAACACACATAAAGTAATATTCGTTTATTCTTCACAACAACCTTTTGAGGTTGGTGTCTTCAATCTCATTTTCAGGGACTGAAAATAAAGTAACCAAAAATGTTAACAACAGTTACCTCTGGTAGAGAAATTATGAATGGCTTGCATTTTGTTTTGTGTATTTTCTACAATGATAATATATCACTTTTGAAAAGTTGTGTTATGATGAAAATATAGGCTGGGCACAGTGGCTCACACCTGTAATCCCAACACTTCGGGAGGCCAAGGTGGGCAGATCACCTGAAATCAGGAGTTCAAGACCAGGCTGGTCAACATGGCAAAACCCCGTCTCTACTATAAATACAAAAATTAGCCAGGCATGGTGGCAGGTGCCTGTAATCTAAGCTACTCAGGAGGCTGAGGCAGAAGAATCACTTGAACCCAGCAGGTAGAGGTTGCAGTGAGCCAAGGTGGCACCACTGTACTCCAGCCTGGGCAACAGAATGGGATGTTGTCTCACAAAAAAAAAAAAAAAAAAAAAGATGAAAATATCAAGTTTTCAACTGAATCGTTTTAGAAGCAAGAATTATAATTGGGTGGCATTTCCTGGTAAATGAAGGAATGAAAGATTTGCAAAATGGAAAGTAACTTAGATGTTATCAAATTTAGTCCTCTAGTTTTTTAGATTTAAAGAAATCCGTTTACGTAACATTAAATAAACTCTCAGATGGACAATACATGAATTCTTCAAATATAAAATCATACTTTTCATATATTTTAATGTAGTAATATACCTCCTTTATGAGATAAATATCCAAGCTGCCTCTATTTTTCATTTATGGTGATATTTATGGCATTCAGCATTGTAACACATAGGTAAATGCTTAATAAACACTATTTGGCAATGATCACAAACTGAACACTTAAATTATTCATAGGTTTACCCAGATGTTTCCAAAACTTTAAATTCTGTAAATAAAAGTGATTAAATGAGTGCCAATTTACTACAAGAATATAAAATGAATTTGTGTGCTATTCCAAGTCACATTTAAAAGCTTTGCAAACAGTATATTATTAGCTCTGCTGATTTGTTTTTATTTTTCCTAATTGAAATGTGGTCCATGTTATCAGGCCATCTGCATTGTGGCAAAATGACCTGGTAAACAAGACAAAAATGGTGTTTTCTGTTAGGAACAACATCAGATTTTGTTTCTGCTAAGAAAACATTATTCTAAAGGGATATTTTCTGGTACCAATGCTGAAAACTTTGATAAAGGAAGCCACAGTAGGAGATGCTTGTTGCAGTGCTTAGGTTGCCAGCTAAGATGCTGATGACAATCCAGGGTCTCTCCCATTAAATCCAATAAGTCAGAGTACTGCATTTTCAACACTGTGCTCCTGCCAATATTTCAGCACTTTAGCACATACTTAGGGCCCATATATCACATTGTACTCCTCTTACCTGCTTATACATTTTCTCTCTACTAAACTGTGAGCTCTCTGAAGTGCTACACACCTTATCTTATTCACATTAATTACGCCAAGTTTCTTGCACTTAACAGAAGAAAGACTGGATTATTTTAGCCTAAAATCAAGAAGCAGTCATTTATGAAACGGTTTATATCTCACCACTCCAGAAGACTGATGTGATCCGAGGGATGGCTGCCCTTCCTATTCCCCCAGCTCTTTATACCACATTCTCCTTTGTGTGTGTGTGTCAAAAAATACTATCCTGAGATACACAAAACACTCAAAATAAAAGTCAACCATAATCTCACTACTCTTTTTGAAATACACAAGGAAATGAAAGTTATTGCCCCAGTTTCCCCAACCCTAGTGCAAGATAATCACTGCAAATGCTTTTACATGTTTGGTTAGAATCCATCAAGGGTTTTCCTTTACATGAGCAGATACACACAGACATCCACTCATTCACAGTATAAACTCACACACTGTCTTTAAACAAAAATTGGTTCATATTATATATATGCTTTTATTTTTTTTTAATATTGGGTAATTTTCTAAGTCAGATCTAAGTCATTGGTTTTAATAGCTGTATTATCCATCAACTGCATGACTGTAGTATAAATTACTTAATCATGTCTCTATTGATAAATATTTTAGTTTTAAATTTCCTGACATTTCACACAGTGCTGCAAGAACATCCTGATACATAGATCTTTATATGTTCAAGCTATTCTTACAAAATAGGTTCAACATAGTGGGACTATTACATCAGTAGGGTTTACAAGTTTTTATTTTGATAGATATTGCCAAATTATACTAGCAATAGTTTGCACTGATATATATTTCTACACTCTCACCAAACATTTACTGTCAAAAATCTTTAGTTTTTCTATTATAACAGACAAAAAATGCTCTCCATACCTATTTTAATTTACATGTTGAAACGGAACATCTTTTCATATGGATGTATGACATTCATAATTTTTTCTTGGGTGAACTGCCTATTCACATGAAATAAATTTCTTCTTGTTGGTTTGTTCATCTTTTTCTTAATGATGTGTAGGTGTTCTTTACACATTATTGATACACAGCAAACATTTTCTTCCAGCTTTTTATTTCTTGTAACTCTGCTTACTCCCTCTCTCTGTCTCCTTCATTACCCATACAAAAGTTTTTAGCAAATGTAGCCATCTTTTTTCCCTTATGACTTCTGGAGTTTAACCTGCTCAATAACACTCTCTCACTTCAAGTTTAATTTTGGTAATATCTCAGGATGATCATTTTCAGCTAACTTATCTAGCGTCATAAAGTTTTTCTTTCTGAAGAGAGTCTTAACTATGTTAAAGTTTCTCCCCTTTCTCAGTGTGAACCTCACTCAAAGAAATCTATAGTGATGAACAGGGCTGCAGATCTTCACCATTTTCCCACCTTGTACTTCCATTCCACCATGCCATCTTATCAGGTTTCCTCCATTACCTTCAGGGCTGGACGCAGTGGGGAAGAAAGGGAGACAGATGCAGAAAACTGCAATAATCAAGCATCACTGTTAAATTCTGGTGCCATGGTCCTCCAGATGTAGCTGAAATCCAAGTGTTGACTACATCTTCCATGGAATGCATATGTGCATTACTCAGACAGTAAAGAAATACTACTAAAGAAATAGCAGTCCACCCTACATAAACTGCCCCTATTGGGGTCACTGCACATTCAGGGCATCCCCTTGGGACAAAATTCCTCCTGAGACAAGTCAAAGTCAACGGCTCCTGAAAGATCCACATCTGGCCAATGTTTTGGCACAAGTCCAGCTTGTTCCAACCATAAATCTAATCTTTTTTCTTTGCTCTGCCACCAAAGCAGCTCGAATAGCTTCTTGCCTTTAGGACCTAGCAGAATGAATAGAGTAAGGTTCCAATCTGTGTCTCCAAACTGGAAGGGATACACATCAACCTCTGAGTACTTCTGTCAAATGTCCACTCATTTGGCTCCTCACAAAGGGTCAGAAATAATATCACAGCACTCTGACACCTCTCTCTCCAAAGAAACCCCCTCTGTCAACCTTCCATTTCTTAAATTACTGTGAACCTTATCTTGTATAGTTTCAAAGTAGATGACAGGCTAATGGTAGCACAGTAGGCTTCGCAATTTGTTTTCATGGCTGTGTTGTTTCAGCCCCTGATAGCCTCAGCCTCTGGGCTTCTGTCAAAATGCTGACATAACAGGAAAAGTCATATTTAATTTTTCTGTTATAGAAATCTTAGTTTTACTGTTATAATATTCCTATATAGGCTTTTCAAAAATCAAAACAACCTTAATATTATATAAAATGCCTCATCTTTAGTAGGATTTTATTTCTTTCCGCATAATGTCTTATATTTTCTAAATTTTCTGTAACAATGAATCACTTTTGAAAGAAGAAAAAAGACTGTTAAAACTGTTATATTTTAAATATCTTTACTTAGCACATTACCCACTGGTCACAATCTTAACTTGGATTTTGCCCTTAATCTTAAATAAGCATTATACAAAAGTAATTATTTAAAGACTTTTATTCACTCATTTATCTTGTTACTTATTTATTGGGCATTAAAATGATATCTGAATTCTGATCATATATCAGAAGAAAAGCATTACTTCTATAGCGCTGTTAATGTGAGAAGTATATATAAATCATACACCTTTTTCACATAAGTAGACAAAACAAAGCAATAAAATAGTAACAAATTATTTCACACTAGTTAAAGACTGCTTCATTAAGAGATACTCTATTCTTTTAAGTTGTATCTTTGATTTTAATAATTTTAAATTTGAGTATATGAATAAATGAATGATACTTGGAATGTTACTTGATTACTAAACAAGTTGATCTTAGAATTTCTAATCATTTTATTTTGATTACTGAAACAACCTTTGTGTTCTAAAAAAAAATCCTCAAAATGACGGGGAAATGTGTAAAGATCATGAGCTATAAAATCTAAATAGTGAAAAAATAAAACGAGAACACCAGTTCTCATCTAACTCTTCTCTAAAACATAACCAGACAAGAAGTATACTTTAGGAGAGACACATTTTGCCAACTATAAGATACTACCAAATCTTAAATTATAATTAACTTCAGATTAAATTAAGGAAAATCAAAATATGAGATAAAATGAGCCTCCCAGTAAAATGACCCAGGAGATTACACACACACACACACACACACACACACACACACACACACAGTTGCACCAATATCAAAATAAAATTAATTTGTGGCCTCAAAATAAAATAAATTTATTTTAGTTGCCATAAGAAAGTATGACTTTATCAATTTCAGAGTACTCTAAGAGAGGTGAGCATGTGTTACAGGAGGAGGCAGTCTGCGTGGTACCTGCAAACATGTCCAGAGACCTACAGTGCTGCAAAATACCATTGCAACTCCCCAGGAAAGGGAGTGCTTAGACACACAAACATAATTATCTAGTTTTTGCTGCAGCAAGATTTCTCTGCCTTCGTGGAGCTTCTAGTTTATTACATTAAAGGAAAGCACATGATGCTGGGTGCAAGCACAGTGGCAGGATCTTAGTCTAAATATATGCCCGATTATCTCCATAGTGGGTCATCCAACAAACCAAGTAAGCAACTCTCTATCATTTGGCTTCCTGTGTAGACTAGCCTATAAGGAGAGAAGAGACTACAAAAGTCTTAAGAACAATATTTCTGATTGTAAATTACCAAAGTGACATTTGGATTTTTACACACCAGTCTCCATTAAAACAGATTGTATGCCTGCTCATGAAATGCAAACTGAGTCTTTGTATGTTGACCAGTCAAGTTTGTGAGCCTCCAAGATCCCCATCAAAGTGAATAATGAAGAATTCACAAAAGTAATACTCTTTTAAGGATTTATTTTGCCTGAATGACACATTACCTCAGTACATGTCTTTTCCTCCAAGTGCAACACAAAAAGGCAGAACCAAAGCATATTATATCTCACTCAGTGCCCTCAACTACTAACTCAATAGGCAAAAAGAGTGGCAATGCTGAAGTCAAACGGCAAATTCAAAATGAATAATTAAATGTGGCTAAAGAGAGAACAAGAGCTGGTTTGTGGTATAAGAAGGGCAGAATTAGTACAGGCAAGGAAAGAACGAAAAAAGACTTGAAGTGGGCAAGGTGGAGGTCAGCACGAAGTTTGGAGAAGTATAATGGTTACTGCATGTTGCACATGATCCCAGAACATCCTTGAGTGAATATGGTTAAGTTCATTTATACGGGATAGAATAGAATGGGTCTTTTAAAGTTAAAATTCAGGAGTGGAAAAGGGAATAATTTTTAGAAGAAAACTAATAAAAAGAATTTGTCATGAATCTAACATACCTAAAATATTAAAAATTAAATAGAGACCAAACTGATTTAAGAGGCAAAGTTTGGGCCGGGCACGGTGGCTCATGCCTGTAATCCCAGCACTCTGGGAGGCCAAGGCGGGCGGATCACAAGGTCAGGAGATCGAGACCATCCTGACTAACACGGTGAAACCCCGTCTCTATAAAAATACAGAAAAAATTAGCCGGGCGTGGTGGCGGTTGCCTGTAGTCCCAGCTACTCGGGAGGCTGAAGCAGGAGAATGGCATGAACCCGGGAGGCAGAGCTTGCAGTGAGCCAAGATCGCGCCACTGCACTCCAGCCTGGGTGACGAGCAAGACTCTGTCTCAAAAAAAAAAAAGAGGCAAAGTTTGCAAATGAAATAGTAATACATTGTTTTATTTATATTTTCAATTCACATATATTTGAAATAAAATCTATATTACATATAAAATGAATATAACAAATATGAGGTATAGACATTTTCATAATACATATATATTAGCTTAGTAACATATAATCAACTTTTCAAAAATCAATGGGGTCAGTGACCTAAAATTTTTGGAGACTAATAGACCTAAAATATAGGTGTTAAACTGGGAGGTTCTACTAACCTTCTATGTATAGAAAGAACTTACATGAATGAAGCCAAGATTAGAAAAGCAGGGCTAAGAGATACAGAAAGAACTGATCCTTAGGTCATTTGAAAACCCAGATCTACGCCTGCCGGAAGCCAATACTAGGCTTCTCAGATGCACGAGCCAATATGCTCTGTTTTTGAGTCAGTTTGAATTCAGTAGGTCATTTCTGACAGAAAAAAAGGGTAGAAAAGTTAACTGGGGGAAAAATAAAACAAGTTACAGAAAATATATTGCTATGACTCCGTTGGGGAAGGGGTAGAAAACAAAGTTCACCAGAAAAAATAAAGCATGATTTATTTAAGATTCCAGAGACAGATATTCAATATTAGGCTTTCCATTATTCTATAACATAGTAAGTAATAGATGCACAAAGCATACCGAAGGCTACACATCTACTTCCATAAATTGAATTCTGGGAATACCAAGAGTTGACTTTTTGTACCCCTGTTTATGTACTGTTCTGTGTTCATTAATGTAATCATATATGAGAATTAAAAGAAAGAGTATTATTAGGGCTTAAGAAAGACAAGATTAGGGTAAGTTCTTAAAACAATTTATCTTAAAAATTACATATAGGTTTAAGATAAAAAAAATCACATTGTAAAAACCATATACATCTCCTATAAGTCTAAACTTAGATTGCTTTACAAGTATAAATTATTGGTCTACTCAAAACATACACAAAAATGATCACAGATGATGTCTTATGGGCATGTCTTACGTGGGAAAAAACAAAGTGAGAGCCATTCCTACTCAAAGAAAAGGGTTTGACTCAGTATCTAAAGATTGGCTGTGAATACAATACTTGTATATTTCATGTGTGGGAAAAATACAATATGTGTTATTTTTTCTTATACCCAGTTTTATTAACTTTTTATTCAACTTTTCATTACAGATATGAATCAGATTTAAGAAGGCTTCAACTGTAACATTTACTTACTCAGGCTCATTTTACACTTTACTTGAACTTGGATTAGAAGACTTGAACTGTTAAGACTTTAGACCTAGCCCCTATTCCATACTTTCCCACACAAAAACCCCTAAACTTTATAATTTAGTAAACTGAGTCCTAGAGAAAAATAATGAATTTTCTGAAATCACAAAGTTAGAAGCAACAAAGCTAGATTCTTAACTCCAGGAAACAAAGTCTAGTCTTAAAAACTAAATAAGTTATTATAAAATAGTACAGAATACAGCTTTAATTTTTACCATCTAGAAAAAATATATTGTATTCTTTGTCCCTATTTAAAAATCATTAATGTCATTACCCTTCAAACAATATTTCAGTGATTTTCTTAGTATTTAAAAACAGTAGCAAAATACAATTATTCACCATTCTTCTACTTTATTTTACTACTGTATATATAATAAAGCCCTAATGTCCATAACATTCTACAATGTGCTACAGAAATTGATGAGTTTAATTACTTAATGTGCACAGATCAATTTGAAATAAATTGAAAATGAACATACAGTACACTCTACTTAATCTTGTTATAGTTTGGTTTCAGAATTCACTTTCTAATTTGAAACCCAGTATGCTGTATTTTAAAATAATAACTAGAAAGCTTTCACATTTCAGCTAAAATAAAGTAAAAGAAATTAAGGTAGGTAAAGTTTGATTAGTCAAGAGATCTGAACTCAAGAGTAAAATTGTAATCTAAGCCAACACATTTGACTTGTTTGTCATACTCAATTTTTTTGTCTTAAAATGCAACAAAATAACATTATACTTTCTGTCTATAGGATAATTTTAAATGAATTATAGACATGAAAGATAGACAAACTAATCAGTAGACAAATGAATTAACAAAGGAAATAATCATTCAGTGTCACCTCTATATACTCAAGACAAATAATACACATTTATCCAAAGTAATACAAGTATCTGCACAAGGGGTCACGCATCACTTTTCACATTGCTCAGCCATTTTAAAACAGAAGGTGATAAAAACTCTTAGATGCCTATGAACTCCATTTACATGGAGTACATCACTATAATTTTTTTAAATGAATTCATATTCAAATCTGAGAAACATGATTCTGAGCTCATCAGGCCTGCTTAATTGCACTAACATCTGCAATCAATTTAAATTCTTTAAGATAGTCTTTCACAGCGCTTGAAGTGATTTCATGCTGTGATAGATTTAACACACTCACTAATTTATAGATATACACAAGCAGATGAGACCTATTTTTCTAGGGGTGGGGTATAGTACTGAAGGGCAGTCTGAATTTCCCAGCTATCAGTGGGATTCAGAAAGGGATGCATCCTGCATAATTTACTGAAACTACATAAGGAAATGATAACACTGCATAAGCATAGCGTAGAAATTAAGCTTAAAACTATTTGTAGGTCATGGACCATTAAGAGATTTAATGAAAGTTTATGGATGAAATAACAGCAAAACCAAGAGCTAACAGCTAAAAGTTAACATAGAAAAAATGTCATTATTTTCTACCCTAATAGTTAGGGCAGGGGGGTGCTAATAACCCTGAATTGTTTTTTAACGAAAGACATAAATTGGCATAGAATAAAGAAAAGAATATGAGATTCAAAATCAGACTAGAGGATCTAGGCAGATGGCAGCAGCAATACAATTTTGAAAACTCCCTGATCTCCCACACAAAAAAAGACAAAATAACTAAGTAGCAAAATCAAATACCCAACAGTACTGAGTGACAAAATACCTTCTCAACAATCCTCAAACTAAAGGAAGTTGAAGACAAATCACCAACACCCACAAAATCCCCACAGTAGCAATATCCCTATGGAAAGAACCAAAGGGAGGCAACAGAGTAGTTAAATGAACATGAAAACAAGGTAACTCCAAAATGGCCCAGAGATATCCATTGGACATCTTAGTAGGCCAATTTGAAAGCAGCAGCTGAAACTAGAAGGAGTGTGGGTGACTACAAGAGGCCCAGAAAAGATCTGAAGGGGCTGGAGGACTCTATGTCCCATGAGTTGCCACAGCTCCTTCCAGAACAGAATCCTACACTGAAGAGAAAGTGCTGAAAGTGAAATCAAAATTGAGCAGAAAATTCCTGTAAAAGATGAAAGACACCTCAAAGACAAATCCATAAATCAAATTGTAACTTACAATTTCAAAGTGAACTAACAGACATTAAGAGAATATACAAGACATGAAAAAATATTTAAAGTAGACTAAGACACACTCAAAAATGCAGTGAGGGAATTCAAGAAAAAAATAGAAATTAAAAAATCATTTCAGAAATAAAAACTAACACGGAACACAAGAATAAACATAATGTCCTAAGAGAATGCAGACATGAATTAAATAAAATTTTTAAAACTTAAAAAGAAATAAAGAATAAGATAAAACCATTTGAGAGAAGATGGCATATTACAGATAGACAAAATCCAACATACAGATAACAGAATCCATGAAAAAGAAAACCAAAGCAAAAAACTAGAACACATCAATGAAAGTAAAAGAAATTTAAGAAAAAAAGAAAAACACAATAAAAGAGCACACTGTGTACTTGATAATCCTAAGTCAGATATCCCAAAGAAAGACAGACAATAACTAAAAGTTAGTTATCAGCTGACCTTTTGACAACAATGCCATTAAGCTTTACGCTAGAAAAAAAAAAATAGTATTATTCAAGATCCTAAGCAAAAAAACATGTGAGCCAAGGATTTTATATCCAACAAAGCTGACTAAACAATAAAGGGCATACACTATTACCAACATGCAAAACTCAGGAAATACTGTTTCCATGAGTCCTTCAGAGGAATCTACTAAAGAACAAACTTCAGACAAACAAAATGTCTGCAGAAATAATGTAAGGACAGTGGTGAGCATTCACATATAGTTACTAAATGAGGTTAAAACTAAATGAGGACTAAAAGGAAAGGTGTGAAATGTAATGGCTATATACTTAGTCAATGTTGACATAGTAGGACAAAAATAGCAGTTGGAGACAGAACATATGCAAAACAAAACTTTTAAATACACATCCACACATGCTTTTTTATTCTTCTATCTCTCCACTAAAACAGCAATTAAACAAAAGAACAGTAAGTATCCTTGGCCCTCAGCTTGTAAACTTTGAAATATCATTCCCCACACTAAAGGAAAGAGTCAACTGATACCAGGTTTAGCAGGATAAATATTCTAGAGGAGGAGCTTGATCATCAGACCAAAATGACTAGGAGTCAACTAGACAAGTCCCAATGCCCAAAGATGGGACAATTTGATTTTCACTAAAAATAATTGTAATGCATAAATTTTATGATATTAAAATGATTGATCATCTTCAGAGAATGATAGAGAATGAAATCAATGTATTGAAAGCTGGCAAATAAAGGAAAAAAATAAAGCATTTATCCTAAATTTCCTATATCACTGGCTAACCAAACAGTATTTGAGAGACGTCTCTTTGTAAAAGTATTCCAATAAATGAAAATGAAATTATAGAATTCTAATTGCAAACTAGATATTAATGAAAGAATATAACACTCCTTATGATCTTGTTAAAGAGATGAAACCTGAGTCTGATCATGCCTCTAGATCTAGCTGTCTCTGTGCAGGAAATACAGAGGATAGGATGTTCACTTTACCACAAACATAAAAATCAGCAAAATTCAGAATGTCCTGGATAAAATAACTGAAGATAAAACAAGACATAGAGATATTCCAAATTTTAAGATATAAGCAACAGTAGCACATGTGTTGACCCCATGGATCTATCACTTGCTTCAACAGTGATTGGACAGAATAGACCCAGAGACTCCCTCTCAAAAAAATTTTTTAAATAAAGAAAGGCCACAGTGGTGCATGCCTATAATCCCAGCACTCTGGAAGGCTGAGGTGGGAGGATCACTTGAGCCCAGGAGTTCAGTATTATGGTGAGCTATGATCACTACTGTACTCTAGCTATGTACGGTGAGCTATGATCACTACGTAATTCAGTATTACAGTGACCTATGATCACTACTGTACTCTAGCCTGGGTGACAGAGCAAGACCCTATGGATGGATGGATGGATGGATGGATGGATGGATGGACAGATGGATGGAAGAATAAACTACAGTCTGATGATATACTTTTGAGTGATAGATAGATAGATAGATAGATAGATAGATAGATAGATAGATAGATAGAATATACTATAGTCCGCGGATGCACTTTTGAGTGATAAAACTAGAAAGAAACTCAAGGAAGTGATTCCCATAAAAGTCAAGATGGTGATTACTTTTAGGCTAAAATATACATAAAACTGAACAGAGGTTTTAGCATGGGACAGGGCAGATGGAGTACTTTGCAGGATGACTGGCAAGGTTCTATTTACTTATCTGTGTGGTGTTCTCCTTATGATAATTCATTAAGCTACACATTTGTTTTTTGATGTCTTCTGTAACTATTTTTATTTGACAAAGGGTTTTTTTTTTTCTTTAAGTCAAAAACCCTAGTTTCGAGTCCTAGCCATGGCATTAACGTGGGAATGTCACACACTCCCTTGAACCATTCCCTCATGTGCAAAATTTAAAGATGGTGTAAGATATCTTCCAGACCTAAATAAAAAAATAAAAAACTACTACTAAATATATCTACTAAATAAGAGAGTATAACAAAGTCATCCTTAACAAAAATGCAGAAAAAAGGTTTTAAACTCACCAAAGTAGTACAAAGCAGTTTCCCAAGAAAATTAAAAAAAAAAAAAAAAATCCAAAAATAAAATCTACCATAACAGTAATATACAAGGAATAGTCAAAACCTAAGATTAAATTTACTGTTGGACTATTTCGTTTCCACACCTCAACAAATCCTAAGGACTGATCCTTAATTTACTTAATCTACTCTGGAAGGCCTTCTGGTAATAAAAGCATTTGAAAAATTTGTGCATCACATTGATAGTAAGAGGCTATACCAACCATATTTATTGTCTTGAGGGTTGTGGGGGAAACCACTACACTGAGCTGGTGAGGAAATGCTAACAAGTCAGGAAACCATTAAATTGGGAACAAATGCCTTTTGGGCATCAAGGTGATTGATTGATTAGCCTATTAAGGATTTTTTTAAAGTATGTATAGAATTTATGCCCTTTAGGAATAACTAAGAAATCAAATTGGTGTTTAAGTTTAATGCCACCAACAAGGAAGGTGAATAAGTTCACTGAAGCTTTAAAACCAGGCATACTCTTCTCCTTACTGATACCTGTTCTATTGGGCATCTTTTTCCAAAATAAAGCAGGTTCTTCTCTGTTACAATAGTCAACCTTCTCCTTTGATTATTTCTACTAGTAACCAAATGTCATACAGAATTTCTTGGCAGCTACCTGTATTTATGCTACTTGAACACTCATTTTGATGTTATGCATATGGCAAACTATCCTTGAAGCCACTGTGACTAGATAATAGTTTTAATAGTAAATGGTCCATGCTTAGCCTTTAAATTCTGTCAATTTCTGATCTCTTGTTAAATTAATGTTATACTAAGAGACATCTGGTGATAAGGCTCATCTTCTACAGCCCAGTGGTTCTCATTCTTGGCTGTACCCTAGAATCACCAGGAGGGCTTTACTCAATATTGATGCCTGGGTCCCATCCACAGGAACTGTTTTATGGAAGTGTTAAGTGGTAAGGCCTGGACATTTAAATAGTTAAAGTTCCCCAGATGATTCTCCTGGCTATCAAGATCAAGAGTTATTACTCCTGGACACTTTTTCCTCATTTCATCAATTACTTAGCCCTTTTGCTCACTGAAAGACACCTGCACATACATAGCATTTATAAATTTTCACTTTTTCCTTTAGAAGCGTTCCTTGTTTTAAAAGGTTCTTTATAATTGTATATACGGATGTCACATGCCTCTTGTGGCACTTTCAAAGTTATCACTATATTCATGGTTACTTGACATAAGTTTAATTATGTTCATAAAAATCTAAAAAGTAAGCACAAGCATAGCAAAATGTCTTAGGCCAAGAAACAACTCAGTGACAAGATGAAAACAATTCAGTGACAAGATGAAAACAACCTTGGATGACCTCTAATGCCAACAAGTGGTATAAACATCATTAATCAACTCAGGATCTAATAAAATTCAACTAGTAAATAGCAGTTTTTCTATATCTGATGAAACCTTTTTTAAAAAATGCTATAATAAAAGAAAAGCTGTCTTAACTACCTATAAGATTTTTTAAAGATCAAAAGTATACAATTCTAACGTGAGCAATATAATTTACTCCTATAAAAAAAGAAAAAATGATCCGTTTCTTCATTATCATCTCCTACCTAAACAAAAACACAATTCAGTAATACTAGAGAACATGAAACACCACTGGTGCTGCCCAGAAACAACTCACAAGGAATCTGGATGAATTTTAGCTGTTGGAAGATCATTTTCACTGTGCATACATAAAACCTATCCTATATAGGGACAAATGAAAACTAAAGTGCCAGCTAGATTATTAGAAAATAGTCTTAACAAGAAATCAGTTCATTGTGCCGAGGCTCTAAAATTTTCTGCTAGTCAGCAAGTAAGACCTGGAAACAAGCAGGCAAAGCATCATAAGGGCATTGTGTTTATTAGATACATCTAATGTCAATCACAAACTTTTTACTAAGCTTTTGTGTTACAGGGGTGTTTTTATCAAATCCGTAATCTGAAATAGAAGCAAAAAAAAACCATGTTAATGTTAACAAGAATGTGTGAAACTTTGGTTCTTCTAAGTTTCTAGTGGTTAAAATGTAAGCCTCCTTTAAGTAACAACAACCAAAAGTGAGAGAAAATAAAAGAACTTAATTTACTTGTACCTGACAATGTTTTACAAAATTAACATTGGAAACTGTAACTGAAAGCAAGAAAAACTGACACTGAAATGCATTAAAATGCCCTACTAATATTACAATATTAACAAATCAATGCTAAAAGTAACAAATCAATTCCAGATTTTCCATCTAGAGAAAATGCAGTCACCCCTCGGTATCCATGGGAGATTGGTTCCAGGACCTCCCACAGACACCAGAATCCAGAGATGCTCCAGGCTCTGATATAAAATGGCATAGTATTTGCATATAACATTCACATCCTCCCATATATTTTAAATCATCTCTAGATGACTTACAATACCTAATACAATGTAAATGCTATGTAAATAGTCATTATATTGTTTAGGGAATAACAATAAAAGAAAGCTGTGCATGTCCAGCATAAACACAATTGTTTTTCCAAATATTTTCAACCTGCGGTTAGTTGAATTCATGGGATGAAAAACCCATGAATACAGAGGGTCGACTGTGCACATAAACCCAAATACATGACTGATATTTTCTTAAACATAGTTCTTTTCTGATCAAGATATGCCTAGAAAAATAATATTGCAGAATACCAGGTCTTCCATCCTTGAGAACATCATGGCCTATTGAGCTAGAACAACAGTACTATGACAAGACCTTTCAAAATACTTTTAAACACTATATTATACATATATCCATACACACAAATATATACATACACACACAAGAAACTATAATTCTACACTTATGAACTCAATTTAGACTCAGTTGTTTCATTGTGTTGCTTAAAAAACTTTTGTTATGGTCTTTACACCTCGTAAAGTTATGATCATTAATACTTGATACTTAACTTTTACGTTTAAAAAGTCTGAGGAAGAACTACTACAATAATACTTAAGGAAGCATTCAAAGAATTAAAACTGTATCCAAAATTTTTCTAATAAATGCCTCAGAATAGCCCTTACATTCACTTGGAAACCAGCTTGACAGGGAAAAAGAAGGAGCTAGCAAACTTTCAGGAGCATTTATAAAAGAGGAATTCTGCTTCTTGATCCAAAAAAATCAAAAAAGATAAAACAAAAACATACATATAAAATAAAGAATGTATGTTCTAATTAAGAATCTTAGAAATGTGAGATTAGGCTATCCTTAGATATCAGCTCACCTAAACTGGACATGTTAATGCAGCTGTAATACAGATGCCAATGATATGTGGATAAGGGAGATGAGGAGTCTATCACAACTTCTGATTCCAAGCTAGTGCATTCAGAAGAACTTTTAAGTAGAAGTACAAAGTTCAAAGAGAAATGTTTAAAGCATTTATCTAAACCTAATGGTACAGCCAAAAAGTGGGGGTGGGGGGGACAGGGGCGGTGCAATATGCTAACAGGTAGCAGTCCAGTTGTAATCTGTAGGTAATTAAACTGTCTGGACAGTTTAATCATCTTGAACTACGAAAATTAATTGGGGGGAAAGATAACTCCCAAAGCACTGATAAGCAAATGTTCATCTCTACTGAAGTATTCTTGGAGACACAACAAACACACTGCACTACATAACATAAACCAAAATTTCCCTCAAAATCTCTTTAAATATCTCTCCAAATCTCTCCCAGAAACCCCACCTCCCCACAAAGGACCAGACATCTTTTTGGTTCTCCTTTCTAATCTATCTCTCAAACTTGGCCTCCTTCCCTCTATCCTTACTCTGCCCCTCTGAGTCTCTACCGACTTCAAGAATCTTCTCCTCCTTTCAAGGGTCTGCTTTCACTTGTCTGGAATATAGGTTTTGGCCTCTCAGGACTTCCCTAGTTTCATATTGCTGCAGATTACCCTGTCAAACCTAAAAGTAGAACAGCAAATAGAAGACTCCTTCCTCTCAACAGACAGGAAAGGTATAATGCATATTTATTTTTGGGGGGCAAGGAGGGGGAAAGGGTCTCACTCTGTCGCCCAGACTGTACTGCAGTGGCACAATCTCGGCTCACCACAACCTCCGCCTCCCGGGTTCAAGTGATTCTCCTGCCTCAGCCTCCTGAATAGCTGGGATTACAGGTGCGTGCCACCACATCCAGCTAATTTTTGTGTTTTTAGTAGAGACGGGGTTTCACCATGTTGGCCAGGCTGGTCTGGAACTCCTAACCTCAAATGATCCACCCGCCTTCGCTTCCCAAAGTGCTGGGATTACAGGCGTAAGCCACCAAGCCCAGCCATATATTTTATTTTTACTAACCCTTTGTGATTGATAGAGAAAAAATATATAAATCTTGTTCAGAATGGATTTAGATCAATAAGAATCCTTTTTAACACATACTTTAATTGTATATAAATTAATCCATGGTCTCCCATGACCCCCATCATGAGATTTTTCTCACATTATCCAGAAATAATACATCTAGAAACAGCTCACCTTTAATATAACTCAAGCACCTACAAGAAAATAAGCATTAATAAACGTTTCTATCACAGACATAGGGTATGATGCACCATCCCAAAAAGAAAAGAGGAAAAAGAAAACTAAGTGAAGGCAGTAATTCTATTAGGATATATCTTCTATGCTTGGTTTGTGCACTCGAACATAAGAAGCTTAACCACAGAAATCATCTTTTAACGGTATCTGATGGAGTACTTTAAGCATTCTAAGGGAAGATAAGATTAAAAATAGTCAAACTCTAATAACGAATGAGAACTATACTCAAGGTTAAGCATTACTATTACATACATCTATATGTATATAATAGATTTGTATATTAATTTCTAATTCTTTTCTATTTTAAAAAATAGTGAAAATCCTCAGGCAGTTGTGGTTTACAAGAGCATTCTCTGTTCTGGTCCAGAATTTTTTGTTCTTACATTTATTGGAAACTATGGATCCTCTTCCATTTGGCCTATTCACATCACATCCTGCTATCAAGGTCTTTACCACTAACTGCACCACAGTCTTACCCTCCAGTTATATGATCAAACAAGTCAAGTCTGGATGCTTCTTAAAAGACATTTTCTCCAATAAACTTGCTGTAAACATCTGAGTTGAGTCTTTTACCATGGAATGGGCACAGTGCCTTGTAGTACCTCTCTCATCTATGCTATGAGTGAGCCCACACTGAGTGAGGGGAGCATCTTAAGGATGCTCCTTTGAATGGAAACAGTAATTTCCAGAATGAATTAGAATTAAAGATCCAGCACAGGCAAAAATGCATGTGGATGGTATATCAGGACTCTTGACAGTGGCAAAGAAAAAACTCGGAGCAGCTTCCATGAGAACCTGCATCACTTCACATAATGAAGAGTCTAGGGGCAGGAATGCATTAAGCCAGAGAAGCAGCTCCGTGACATCAAGCACTGTACAACCTCTCACAACCACATCCAATGGCAGAACAAAGTGGCTCTCCAACTCTAGATCCTTTCATGAGGGAGGGAAATCTTTCTCAAAAACCCCCAAGTGGAAGTGCCCACGAGAGTGTACATAAAAAAATAACCTGGATCACGTTCCCATGACCTGGAAGTTAGAAAAATGTAAATCTGATATTTTCTGCTTCTAAATACAACACTTGCTTAATAAAATTGTAATAATCCTTCCTAACTGCACAAATTCAGTTTTATTCTTGTGCCATCTAAATTCAAACTTATTAAGGTTTAGAAATAACTTAGTTTGACTGGTGGCATTTTTTTTAAATTCTAAAAACCAACCTTATCTACGTTAGGCCTACTTTGAGGGTTAATATTTTGAGGGTTAAATATTTTCAAACCATATACACTGTTAGACATCAGTACTAATTTCCAAAAAATAATATTAATGCTTACCCAAAAAAGAGAATCTTGAAGCAATGGTAAGCCTAAAACCATAACAAAAGTATATTTTTTTATCCTCTATCCTTTTCACATCCTTTGTAGAACAATGTATCTATGAACTTTGATTCTGTTCTTTTCAGCATAACTTTTTCAACAGTCATTAATGTAAATAAAGTGGCATGACAAAGTCAGTACCCTAGAGTTAACAAAATGTGTTTCTACTTCCAGAGCAAAAATAAATGACTGGTCAGCTTGAACTTTCTAGAATGTTAACCATCTGCCGAATTATTCAGAACCTTCCTAGGAAGAGCCATGATCCTCCACACACTAATTAAATAAGTCAATGCTGTAATCACACTTTAGATAACTAATCTATTTCAATCCTGATAATTTAATTACCTAATTGTGGTAAACAAATTTCAACCTTAGTCCAAAATGATTAAAGGATTAAAGTTGAAAATCAGTGAATGCAAACTGAAATAGATCCACATAACAACGTTCAAAACAGTTTGTTTCTTTAGAGTATGTTTATTATCTCAAATTCAAGAATTAATATGATCTATCATGCCAAGGTTTTCTAAACCAGTTCTAACTGATGTCATATCTCTTATAATTATATTAAATGAATTCCTACTTGTTAGATTTACAATTCCTTAACAGGGTAGTCTTCACTGACATGAACACTACACAAAACATGAACATTATCTACACTCACCCGTCTGTTATTTTTTTTTTCCATATCACCTTTCACCTCCTATTACATATATGCTTATGCGTTTCTGTTATGTACATCCAGTGCTGCTCCAGAGGACACAGTGATAGATTATCCTCTAGTGCCTAAAATGCTGCCTGACCTGCAGTGGTGCTATCTCGGCTCTCTGCCTTGTGGGCTCAAGCAATCCTTCCACCTCAGCTTCCTGAGTAGCTGGGACTACAGGCACAAGACACCACATCCAGCTAATTTTTGTATCTTTTGTCGAGACAGGGCCTTACTATGTTGCCCAGGCTGGTCTCAAACTCCTGGGCTCAAGTGATCTGCCTGCCTAGGCCTCCCAAGGTGCTGGAATTACAGGCATGAGTCACCACACCTGGCCTTATAGACACTTAAAAAACAACAACAAAAAAAAAACCTTAGAAATGTGAACTTACAAATAGTAAATCTGTATTTTTACTGATGTACTTTTCCCTATATTTTAAATTATGGTATAATGATTACGATAACAAGAACAATAAACAAATTACAAAGAAAAACAAACGATTGCTACCACCACCACTGCTACCACAAGAGGCAGTCACTAGTCATAAAATATGTTGTGTTCTAATCATGGAATAAACAATTTAATTTTGTTTTTATTATTATTTTAGAGACAGGGTCTCACTCTGTCACCCAGGCTGGAGTACAGTGATGTGATCGAAGCTCACTGCAGCCTTGAACTCCTGGGTTCAAGCAATCCTCCCACCTCAGTCTCCCAAGTAGCCAGGACTACAGGATCTCATCACCATATCCAGCTAATTTCTTTTTCTGGTTGAGAAAAAGTTTCACTATGTTGTCTAGGCTGCTTTCAAACTCCTAGCCTCAAGAGGTCCTTCCACCTTGACATCTCAAACCACCATGCCTGCCCATTTAACTCTGATAATGAGTCCACTATGTAGGTATTCCCATTTTATGGTAAGGAAATTGAGAATCAAAGAGGTAAAATAAGATTTCCAAGGTCAGGCAGAGATACATAAGCAGATCCAAAACACCAGAGCTCTGACTCTTAACCGACCAATACCAACTTGTGATATATAAGTATCATTAAAGGACAAAGGCAATTAGTATCAGTATCATAGTAGCAGGGATACAGAGTCCATCAATACAAAGAGCTAAAAAAAGCACAGTACTCATCGTGATTTCTATACCTGAAGAGCAAGTGCCAAAACATGAGACATGTTTAAAAATTAAACATCACTTGTGTCTTTCTTCCAAAAGAAATACCTCAGAGTCACTGGTCCAGCAGATAAACGTAGTTAAAGTATAAATAACTTATGTTCTTGTAACCTGAACTTAGGTTAAAATACACAAGGAAAACTAGTGTGTTAAGCTACTTTTTCCTAATCCAATTCTGTTGTAAATTGAGCCAAAATCATTTTCTACTGTCTTTCTACTGATTGCTTCTTCATTGGCTTCCATTTTATATTTTTCATCCAATCCATTTATTCACAATTTGTATATGACTAGTCAAGCTCATTTGTTTTCCCATGAAATAAATGCAATTGATTCTGTGTGCCAGTCATGGTTTCTTAGACATTTAGTCATTACTTCCGCCCACATATTTCATGTGTCTCTAGAAAATTGGCAGCCACATAGAGGCCTAATGCTCCTTTTAATACCAACATTTTTAATTTGTTACAAGATAATTTTATTCATAGGGAGATTCACATTACTAAGATACACTTCTAAGCCACTATTATGTACCTTGATGTAGACAGTAAAATCAGTCTCACTTTTCTATAATGCACATATCACTCTGATTTATAAGTGACATTAAAAATCAATGACTATATTAATTCACTAACAAGAAAAGGTGACAGAGTAGTCCCTCCACAGTGTTTCTTAGCAATGTAACTAGCTAAAAAACACAAGCAGCTTAAAAGTTGTAAGATGAGAAATATTTTTAATTTAAACAAATGTATAATACTTGTGCCCTTAATTATATATTCAGAAGCCCTCTGATTACAGTTGCCCACAACCTTAAGCACTTCATTAAACAAATGTGTTGTTTTCCATATTAAAACATGTTCGGCAGTATTTTTCAACTTGACAGTTTTACTTACTGTCTTAGAAGCAGTATTAATGTACTGCATCACCATTTCTTTTTTGATACTGAAGTCTTTTTCCCGCAATGGTGCCTTTTTATCTTCATTTAAATTCATATCTTCCTGGAAAACACAATTAAAATGCCTCAGTTTAGAATCTAAGTAGAGCAGCAATTCTACATGCACTATGAATGGAAAAATCAATAATTTGTGACTAAAGCAGCATTAATTGTTTTGGAATGATTTACGTGTAGTTCTGCCTGAAGGAAGGAGAGAAAAAAGAGCTGGAGAGGGAGAGAAGAAAGTATTCTAGATCATTTTAACAAGTAAAATAGTTACCAAAAGAACTTTTAAAATTCACAGCAGGCAAATAAAATTATATTCACATCACTATAGATAATTAGACAGTTGCAGATTTCTGCCATTCATAAGGTCATTAGGATTCACAATTTCAATATATTTATGTATTTTTACAACAGCTGCACCTGAAGCTATCTTGCACTTGCTTTGAAAGAGCTGCGTGTGAGTCATAAAAAATAAAAAGTAAATAAACCAACCAAGTTTCAGATTCTGATAGCCGCAAGCACATATCAAATATCCAGTACTGATTCCAGCAAAGGACAAAGCACTTTATAGTTTTGTCTTTTCCCTACTCTTATCAAAAATGTTAACTAGTTAACTTATTGAATGTTCTAAGTTACATAAAAGTTGTACTTATAAAAACAGCTACCACCTAAAATCGAACATTTCTCAACAGCACCAACCAAAATAAGGGTTTAAGTAACCAAGATCTTGCTACAGGCTTAATTTTAACTAAAAATTCAAGTCAGGTATACATCCACACAAATATATGAATTGCTCTTAATTAAGCTGCTGAAGTAAGAGGCTGTTCTGGCAAAGGAAAGGGCGTCTGAGGTAAGACAGAAATGGCTAAAGGAGAAGGGCAGCTCAAATGAATGTCCTCGTGAACTTAGCCCTGAGTCATTTGTGATATGCAATGTAAAATATCTGAATGTATATAAACTTCGTATCTACTCAGAATGGATCATAAAATTCAGGACTTTGGATCACCTATGGAGCCTAGCAAGTTAAATTTCTTACAGATTTTATAAGGGTGCTACATTAATCAAACACTGTAGTTTATGCCTTTAGCTGACTCAATTCTTGGCTACCAAACCCTTCAAGCTCTTAAAAGTCAAAATTCCCTTCATTTTACCTTGGTAGAAATATTTAAGATCTTAGAAGCTGTTCCATTTGACACTACAATAAAAGGTAGTAATTAGTAAAGTCACTTTTGCTGTTTTAGTTAGAAACACCCAATTACGTGAATCAAGGTTTGTTTTGTTTCGTTTTTCTTGTCTAAGCTAGTGAGGGAAGGCTCAGTAGGCCGTAATACGACACAGGAAGCATTTTGGAAATTTTGGAAACTTCTTGAGGCATGTTAGTTGTCGCAATAATTGAGGTGATGCTACCAGCATTTACAGGGGTAGCATCACAGTTTGACCTGTACAGTAAAAACTACCTTGTGCCCCACAGAGAGATTCACATACCTTAAAAAGAGAGAGAGAAAGAATCCTCCTTAATTAAGCCTAATTCAATGGAACTGTTGCAGGACAGGTGAGCCCCAAATGTGGGGCTTAGCCCAGCGGGGCTCATGCCTTCATCATAGAAAGAATTCAAAGGCAAGGTGGTGTTACACAGCAACCTTTTATCAAATGGTACTGCTCCTTGCGGAGCAAGGCTAACTCACAGGCAGTGTGCCCAGAGTCAGCAATGTATGGGCTCTTGGCAACTGTAATTATACTCACTTAAACCCACTTAGCCATATGCAAATTAGGAGGTGGGTCAATGTAAATTATTATTTAGAATTTTCTAGGAAAGGGGTGGTAACTTCTGGGCCATTGCCATGGCATTTGTAAATTGTCATGGAGCTTGTGGGAGTGTCTTATACTAATGAGTAATGAGGGCAGCTAGGGATTGCTTTTGCCCCATCTGCCAGTTTTTGCTGTTTTTTTTTTTTTTATACTTTAGTCTGTCTGGACCAGTTTCTGTTTTGATCAGCAGTGTTGTGACTAGAAAACACGTTCTGCCAGTCTCCTATACCAGAAATAGATGTAAAACATAAAATTATTATGTATTAAATACTTTATATTGCATGGTTTTACTTTACTGAATTTTCCAAGAATCAAACTATTCTGTAAATTATAGTTACACCGTGCTTTTTTTAAGCTTTACCAATACTTGTGCTTCATCTCTGAAATGTAGATGTCCCAGGGAAATACTGTTTGTGGTATCTGAATCCCCAAAACAGCACAACTATATCAATCTACCTATCTACAATGCCACTTCTGTACTCACAGAGGTATGAAGCAGAGATTCAAGAGTGTGAATTTACTATACCTTCTTGAGTAGTCATGGCCAATTGTTTAAATTGAAATACATATTTTTATTATATAGTACAGTAAGACAAATTGATGTTCTTAATTTATGAACATAGGTAACATTATCCACAAAGAATTTCACTGGAAGAAAGTAATGAGATAGTTAGGGGATAATTGTTATAAAACGTGGGGGAACCTGAGAGCACTGGGAAATTCTGTTTTAAATTATTCACTGTATTTTTATTTTCAGGCTAATGGCCAAACATTATCCAGTCTCTTTAGTAAATTAAAATACTTAATATATACAGAATATCAAAAAACAGAAAGTCCTTTAGTTATGGCTGAAACTGAAATAAAACTTCAAGGTGAGTAGGAGAAAGAATTTTTTACAAAGGCCTCTGCTTTCTTTTGGAAACACATCTTCATGATAACACCAGTTCATACACAAAAGTGGTTGTGATGGTTAATTTTGGGGGTTGGTTAATTTTAGGTGTGATGGTTAATTTTAGGTTAATCTTCTGGCTTAAAGTATACCCAGATAGCTGGTAAAGCATTATCTCTAGGTATGCCTTTCAGAAGAGATTGGCAGTTGAATCAATGGACTGAGTAAGGAAGATCCGCCCTCAATGTGGGCAGGCACCATCTAATCAGCTGAAAGCTTGAATAGAACAAAAAGGCAGAAGGAAGGCTAAGTCTCCTTCTCTCTTCTGGAAATGGGACAAACTTCTTCTGCCCTTGGACATCAGAACTACAGGTTCTTCAACCTTTGGGCCCTGGGACTTCCACCAGTGGCACTCTCCCTGGAGTTCTCAGGCCTTAAGCCACCTCCTCAGCCTCCAACTGAGTTACACCAACAACTTCCTTGGTTTTGAAAATTTGGAACCTGAACTGAGCCACGCTGCTGACTTTCCTGGTTCTCCAGCTTGCACATAGCATACTGTAGGACTTCTCGCCCTTTATAGTCATGTGAGCCGGTCCTCCTAATAAATCCCCTCTCATAGACAGGCAGACATCCTATTGGTTCTGTTTCTCTGGAGAACTCTGACTAGTACAGCGATACATCTGAAATTAAGGGAGAAACCCAAAGTTCTCCCAGCTGCTTCCAATGGTTTATCCCACCTCTTTTGCCTAAATATGGCACTCACCTTCCTGACAAAAGTGTGATGACAGTCCTAGTGTAAAAAACAAAAAGGAGACAAATAATACTTGCCTAATTTGGATGATGCCCCATGCAAATCTCATATTTAAAGTTGATCCCCAGTGTTGGAAGTAGGGCCTAGTGGGCGGTGTCTGTGTCATGGATGTAGTTCCCTCATTAATAGATTAATGACCTTCCTGGGGTGGGGGCGACTGAGTTCTTGCCCTATTAATTCCCATGAGAGTAGGCTGTTAATAAGTTTGGAACCTCCCCACCACCTTCTCTCTTGCCTCCTCTCGTACCATGTGATCTCTGCACACACCAGCTCCTTCTTGCCTTTCATCATGAGTGGAAGTTCCCGAAGGCCCTCACCAAAAGCAGATGCTGGTCCCATGTTTCTTGTACAGCTTGCAGAATTGAGAGCCAAATAAACCTCTTTTTTAAATTACTTAGTCTCAGATATTCCTTTATAGCAACATAAAAATGGATTAAGACAATACTACAAAACAAAAAAAGTTTGGAATCAATTACATAACACCCTAAACCTTTGTGGGATACCCACTAGGCATGTAACTTCATCTAACAGGTCATTCTCCATATGTCCAGGAGGAAATGGCACTTGAAAGAGTAAGAAAAGCTCTGTCCTTTAAAAAAGAAAAATGAGAGAGAGAGAAAAGAAATAAGGGGGCAATAGAGAGAAAATATGAGTGAAAGCATTAGGGGTACGGTATTTTTAGAATATATTTTGAATTTCTATTTATGGAAAACAAGGCTGAAAGAAGAAAACTCCATGAGGCAGTGGCACTTAACTTCAGGGAGTCACAAAGTCCTTAGAAAATTTATTGGGAGGTTTTTTTCCTAAAAAACGCATATCCATATTTTATGTTGCAATTCCAGAAGGGTTAAGCATCTCCCAAGGCTATCTAAGAAACTAGACTTGGGAAAAGTCAGTGGGGGAGAAGTGAGCAAGTCATCATTTTTTATGCTTCTTAGTTTACATTTCCTCAAAATTATCATGTTGTATCTCCATTATCTAAGGTCAGTTTCCCTTAAAAGCAAAGCCTGAAACAGGGATTCAGGTGCAGGTGGGGCTGCTCTCAGGATAGAGTAAAGGAGGTAAGACAAAAGAGGAAAAAAGACATACTAAAGGTGGCCTCTGGTGGATTCTCACTTCACCCTGAAATGCACCACAGTCAGGATAACCTGGTAGCAGAAACCAGCCTCGACAACCTCAAGTTAGTCATTAGCTGCAGAATCCTAGTTCTGATGAGGGCAAATCTCTGGAGAAAGGGGCATCTATGAGCCATTAAAAGCCAATGCTCATCACCTGGGGCATAGGTGCACCAACCTGGTAAAAAGGAGCTGGGAGGGGGTACCCACAGTACCCACTATACCATCTGAAAATAATTTACTTGATATTACAATAAAACTTCTTTCAAATTGAACTGAATAAATATAGAAACACATATAGATGACCTTTAAAAAAAGGCAATATAAACTATTGTGTATTAACTGATCCTTCCATTCAAACACAGGTCAGTAAAACATGCTGTTTTACTGTGCTACCACACTGCATAGGTACAAAATGACACTGCAGACACAGATTGTAAAACAGCTCTAAAATGGCCATTTACCTCAATCTATCAGTATGCCGATACATATACGTATCTCATTAAACATCTATTACAGGTAAAATATTGAACAGGAAATACAAAGAAAACATAAATACATAAGGCTCAGTGAGTAATCTGAATGAGGTTAAAATTTCCATGGATGTATGAAATAAATCTCTACCCTTTAAATGGAAAAATCTTATCAACTGGATATCGGGCTGAATATATCTCATTCAAAAACTTTATTTGACAAGTCACCTATTCAAAATTTTAATCTGTCTGAAGAGCATATTATTGTTTTTGATGTTAAAGTTCTATTAACATGTTAGCAATATACATTATGAATTATCTCATTTATAGTACTTCCTAATACACTGATGTTCAACTTACACTGGGGTTATGTCCCAAAAAAGCCATTAAAAATTGAAATGCAGAAATGCATTTAATACACCTAACCTACTGCATGTCACAGCTCAGCCTAGCCTCCCTTAAATGTGCTCAGAACACTTACATTGGCCTGCAGGTAGACAAAATCATCTAACACAAATGCTATTTTATAATAACATTTTGAATACAGAGATGCACATTTTGTAGACATGGTGGGATGCAAACACACAAAGCACAATATCCAAAAAATGCTGGGGACACAGTATAGTCAGCCGTTCAGCCTAATGACTGCATGGCTGACAGGGGAGCTGCAACTCTCAGTTTCTGCCCCACATTACACGAGAGTGTCAGACTGCATATAGCTAGCCTAGGAAAAGACCAAAATTCAAAATTTGAAGTACAGTCTCTACCAAATCCATGTTGCTTTCACCACTGTAAAGTCGAAAAATTGTTAAGTCAAACTGCTATATGTTGGGGACCACCTATAAATGTGTAGACACAGTTTTGACAGGGGAAACTGAGAGTTGCAACAT
This sequence comes from Rhinopithecus bieti, assembly GCF_001698545.2. NCBI lineage: Eukaryota > Metazoa > Chordata > Mammalia > Primates > Cercopithecidae > Rhinopithecus > Rhinopithecus bieti. The sequence continues at coordinate 637,005 of NW_016810615.1, read as the reverse complement.
CAAAAAAATAGTTTTCCTTTGGCCAATTACTTTCTAATTAAAATCTATACCTAAACGGAATCACTGTGCTGTTTTACTGTGCTAATCTGACTAGTACTAGGAATAGATTTCAGAAGTAGAATAGTTGGAAAACTTTTTTTTTCATTCAATACATGGGAACACAGCTATGTCATCCAAAAAGACCAGAATTAGAAAGACCAAATTAGTGTGGTACCAGAAAGTAAGAAGATGGAAGGAAGGGAAGGAAGGGAAGTAAGGGAAGGAAGGAAGGGAAGGAAGGGAAGGAAGGGAGGAAGGAAGGAAGGAGGGAAGGAGGGAAGGAGGGAAGGAGGGAAGGAGGGAAGGAGGG
>NW_016810615.1:585467-636403 GCF_001698545.2 Rhinopithecus bieti | reverse complement strand
AAGGAAGGAAGGAAGGAAGGAAGGAAGGAAGGAAGGAAGGAAGGAAGTCAAAAGGACATGAGCCAAACTGTAAGAACTGTTAAGTGGCCAAAACTAGAACAATTTGAAAAATAAAATGATATTATTAGATTAAAACCTAAAAAGCAAAATAAATTGAGGAGATACTTTAAGACTGTGCAGATATCCTTTTTCTCCTTAATTACAGAGGGAAAATACTAACTTTAAAAGGGAGGAAGCTGGCAGACACCACCTTAACAAAGTTGTCCAGGCTAGCACCACCAGTAATAGGATATACTGATATTTCAAACCTCCAGCTATGACATAATGAGAAGGGTGACCACCTCTGTGGTATTCGTACCAAAATATACCTCAATCTAATCACAAGGAAAAAAGAAATCAGGCAAACCCAAATTAAGAGCACCCTACAAAATAACTAACCCTAATTCTTCAGAAGTGTCAAGGTCATAAAAGATAAGAAACTGTCATTGACTGAAGGAGACATGACAAATAAATGCGAGATGTGATCCTGGATTAGATTCTGGAAGGGAAAAAAAAGGACATGGGTGGGAAAACTGGCAAAATCTGAAGCAAGTCTGTAGTTTAGTTAGTAATATTATCTCAGTATTCAATTCTTAGTTTTAATACTTGTACTAATGTTACATAAGATGTAAACATTAGGGTTAGTTGGGTGAAAGGTATACAAGAATTCTCTATACTATTTTTGCAATTCTTTTGTAAGTCTAAAATTATTTCAAAATAAGAAGTTATTTTAAAAGACTAAATTAAAATATTTTAATAGTAGAACTTTTTATAAATCATTTGGGGTAAAAAAAGAAAAACAGAATATCATTATTAAAAAAAAAAAGAAGATTTTTTTTATATTCCCTAAATAAAAAGAAGAGGTTTGTAGAATATTCGGCTATAGTAAATACACACTGAATTGAAGGAGGAAAGGAGACTAACGAAACCACAATCAAGACAAATCCAAGGGTCCTGAGAGGAAGGGTTAAGTAGGTCAGACACAGGTAACAGAATTCCATTCAAAACACAAACTTCTCCAACTGTTTACATTTCCTCCTATTTTCATTCCAAACCTGCTCTGTGCACTGACCTTCTCACCCATTCTCCCAGAACCATTTTACAAAGACCTCTAGTACCCCTGTAATCTTAAAACATGGTCAAATTCTTGAGCCAGGCACTGTTCTAAACATTTATAAGCATTAATTAATCCTCAGTAACTTGAGGTATGTCCTCTTTATTGAGGAGAGAGCTGAGGTTTAGGAAAATTTTGGAAGTTGACCATGTTCTTTAACTTAGATTTAAACTCTGTTCTATCTTATCTCCCTCATTCTTACTTCCATATTATTTATCTATGTTATCATCTAAAATCCGATTTCCCTGGGGCTAGTACCATCTAACTGAACATGTCCACCGCCATCAACTTGGGTTGATTCCTCTGTCACTCCACACCTTGCTATCACCCACAATGGACCTAGAGCAAGCTTGTCCAGCTTGCACCCAGGACAGTTTTGAATGCGGCCCTGCACAAATTCGAATACTTTCTAATAATCTCATAATGTTTTACAAAAGTGTTAGTGTATTTTAGTTGTGGTCCAAGACAAGTCTTCTTCTTCCAATGTGGCTCAGGGAAGCCAAAAGACTGGGCACCCCTGCCCTAGAGTGTCCTTGGCTTCCTCGCCAATGCAACCTCCACTTCCACTGTCCTCAGCTACAGTTCTAATGACCACATCTGTACCTTTTCATTATCTAAAACCTGCTCCACCACAGGCACCATCAGAATCTCCATAATCCTTATCTCTGACCTCAATCTTCCATCTTGTCACTTCTCCCACTCCCAAACCACCTTTTTCTTGGCCCCAATAAAAACCTCCAGTTTTTTGACCCTTCCATTTTCTTCCAATGCAGGCCACTGTTGATTCATCAATTCTTACAACATTTATGGAAAATCCTACTAGTCTCTATTTTCATATTTCATACGGTACTTATTTCAAACCCTAGCTATTTTCCAGGAGCTATAAAACTACTACTTCTGCCTATCACTCTCAGTAAATAAATTTCAATTCCCTTTATGAAAAGAAAGCTATAATTCCATTTCCTTCTGTTTTACCATTTTATTTGCACACTAATATCTTTCCCTACCCAACCAATGCATCTATCCAAAGACATTCCTATTCATTTATGCTCGAGATCCCCTTTCCTCCCACCTCCAAAAAGGGCATTACACGTCTATTATCCTCTTCTATTTTATTTCACTAAATTCTCTCAGTTGGTTATCAATATATAAGCAAGTTAATCTTTAATGGATCAAAATTAAACAAAAAAACTTCCCTCAACTCTGGCTCTTTATATGTAACTCTCTGTTTTCTCCCTCACAGATAACATTTAAAAGAAATATTTCTTTATATGCTGCCTCCTTCACTGTGCATGGAACACAATGGTCACTTTTTAAATATTTCCTAAATAAAGAAGATAACAGAAAAGTTCTCAAACAGAATTTGCTCATCCTATTTTAGGACAAACATATGAGATGCAGGTAATCTTCTGGGAGATGGAACTGAAGCTGGAGATGATACAGCCTCAGACTAGAACACTGAGCAATTGCTGCTCCTAAGATTCTCAAGAATCTTCAGATAACACTGATGGGAATAAGTTCCAATTCTGGAGGTAGGAATCTTCAGGTCGTGGCACTGACACAGAGATGGCCAAGCTAAAATCCACCACTTTTCCAGGGAACACTAGCAGAACCACACTAAACCTCAGTGGCCTAGAACATAGTCAATATAACAACTGACCCCTGCCAAGCAGTACCTGGTTGAGGAATGAATGGGGTCAAGGTCCCTTCCAGACTCACTCCATCATCCCTTCCAAACTTCCAAACTTGTGACCTTGTGTGGTGCTGTGTCCATCCAGAATGAAAGCATACACCTGTTTTGTAACTTGCGCAAGGACACCAAATTAGTCAGCAGCAGCCCTGACCTGGAAACCAGGTCAAGCAAGTAACTTTTAAGACATTCCCAAAGAGTCTTCCTACAAGTTGCATGGGGTCAGAAGTTCCCACACACCAGCAAATTGCCAGTTTGCTACTGCTTTTAGGGACCCTAAGTCCCTACTAGACTGATTTTTTAAAAATAGTACCAAATAAATATTTTTCACATTTTATTGGAAAAACAGAGGGGGGAAATATGTAATTTAGTACCTGTGCACATGCATGCAACTTGTTGGAAAACTAAGGCACAATCAAGCAGAGAAGAGCAACTGAATTTTTCCAACTGAATTACACACGTTAGACTCAATATTTTCATTCATGGCTGTGGATTTTACAAGACAGCATGCTCATTAAATTTACATACATCAAGTTGAGCAGGACAGTTAACACTATGGAGAGTCAGATTAAATTTAAAATGATTGACTATTTGCAGAATTAAGTGAATATATACAAGCAGCAAGTTGCTGAAGATGGTCAGGTGGAAGGATATTCAACCGAAAAGGAAAAACACTACAGACAGGCAGAGCATGACTAGCATTACAAAATGGATACGGGAAATACAGTATTATAATGGAACAATAAGCATAATGTTGGAAGATAAAAATTGGAAGCACTGCCATAGCAAAACCAAACATTTATTCATACTAAGTCAACAGCAATCATCTAATTTCAATAACATTATGTTTTGTTTTAGGGGTTAAAGCCAACATAATTATTCTTGGTAGCAGTCTCTGTTTTGCTAGCATTACATTATTAAAGCCACAAATTGGTTAAGCATCTTAAGAGGTCCACAATGATCCCCTAATTTCCCCTCTTGTGACAGAGCTCAACATCATATAAGCACAATTTTATCCAGAGTTCTGCTAAAAGTGTAATTCTGTTCTTAACTACATTTGAATTCATCTTTGACATCACACAATATCAAATGGTCAAGCTTTTCATTACACTAAGGTTTTTACTACCATGAAAGGCTTAGTGCCAAATTAAAAAAACAGAAGATTTCATGACCTCATTCAGGGTCATTATACACTGTTGAATAGGGCAGACTAAATGAATCTCATCTAGTTCTGCAATTTAATAAATTTTATTCTTAGATTGGGTTTAGACATAATTAGAAAACTAAAAGATAAATACTACCAAGAACCTGGAACTTAGAATTAACTTTATTACTACTTTTCTATATTCAAGATGTCTATAAATACATTGAGGCTATAAAAAAGCTTAAAACAGCTATAAAATATTTTGCCTATGAGCTTTACTATGTCCTTAGAGTAAACCTTTAAATAATCATTTTAACATAAATGTGATTATTAAAAAGTTATATTTTTTGCTTTTACTGTAAGTGGGGTTGAAATTCCACAGTATTATCCAGTAGACACTGGATTATTCAATTCCCATTAAAATTAAAAGAAAGTCAGATGGCTGGCTCATTAATAGAACAGCAGCCAAAGAATGACATTTACCCAGAGATTGATAATGAACTCATAAACACTACTTTTTGGCCAAATATTCTAACTGGAGAATATGGGAAGAGTGTAAACTATCTTAATTGAAAAACAAATTTCAGTTTATCCTAATGTAGTATCAAGGAACACACACACACACACACACACACAGACATACACAATGAGAAAATAAGAAATTTAAATATCACTTTTCTTTCATACACTGTAAATTTTAGCAGAACACACAAGAAGTGAGCTGAATATTCAGAAAGCTGCACAACTCTAATTTATTTTGGAATGTAACCTTGCCAGAATTGTTCAAGTATATGCATAAGCACCTACAATCACAGACAACTGTTGTGTAATCCTACAGATAAGAACATTGCCAGTGATTCGCCAGGCGTGGTGGTTCATGCCTGTAATTCCCACCACTTTGGGAGGCCGAGGCCGGCGGATCACGAGGTCAGGAGATCGAGACCATCCCGGCTAACACGGTGAAACCCCATCTCTACTAAAAATACAAAAAAATCAGCCAGGAGTGGTAGCGGGCGCCTGTAGTCCCAGCTACTTGGGAGGCTGAGGCAGGAGAATGGCGTGAAGCCAGGAGGCGGAGCTTGCAGTGAGCTGAGATCTCACCACAGTACTCCATCCAGACTGAACAGAGCGAGACTCCATCTCAAAAAAAAAAAAACACTACCAGTGATGAAAAGGATCTTCATTCATATATTTGTTTTCAACTTTTCTAAGTAAATGACAATTTCTTCATAAATTACATAAAGGATAAAATGGTCATTTGACTTAAGATACAACTTTTTTCTTAACGCCAACTTTTTTACAGAAGAAAACATGACTGAGAAAAGGCCTTCACAGGTATACACAAATAATTGCCTGCACAGCTCCTAATTGGTGAAACAGCATGCTGAAATATTACCATAACATTTATCCCTTTAAAATTCCTCCCTCTAACCATTTTAGTGGTGCTAAAAAATCCCACCAGGCAAAATCCAATACACCTAAATCATTTATTTTCTCATTTATCTGGATCTAGAAGAAACAACTAAACATTGACATTATCCCCCTGACAAACACAACCCATGAATCAACTTGATAATTGCCTTGAACTACTATACTCTCTCCCTCTTCCTCTTCATACTTGGGTTATTATTTGGATTGCTTTTAAACCACCTTTCCCTGAATTTTTCAATTTCTACTCAATGGAGAGGGAAAAGAGTGACAAGTAATAAATCAGAACAAAGCATTCCCACAGAACCTCTCTCATTTTATCTAGTCAAGCCTTAATATACGTTTTTAGTTTGTAAGAAATAGAAAATGTTCATGATATAGGAAAGTAGAGTTGTAAAGAATACTAATACTTGAAATAAGCTGCTGGTAGAAATCTACGGTTGTTAATAAACACTTAAGAGAATTAACACAAAGGGGTTTTTGTTGGTTTTTCTTTTCATTCAGACCCTTGGTTGACCCTTAAGATATTCCTTGCACACTCAACACAATTGGTATTCATTTATTTGACCAATGTAATAGCTATGCGTAAGTTTTTAACACCAAGAATTAAAGAGAATAAAGAAAGAAAGAAAAATTGCCATTAGTATGTACCCTAAGAGTAGCAATATGGAATAAGCTTGGCAAGATGAACCTTCCCCACCTCTATACCGAAAATATCAAAAGAATATGGTCATATCTGATTTTTATCGGTTCACCTGAGCTCTTCTTTTCTCCTCTGGAAAAAGGGCTCTTAGATATTAAGGTTTATTATACAGTTGCAGTGACTAAGACAACAGACATAAATGCAGAATTAGACAAACCAACTGATGGACAAAAATCAAACCTCAGAAACAAACCCACATGTGCAAAAACTTGATCTATAACACTAGAGATATTACAAATCATAAAAGAGAATGAACTATTCAAATAAATGCTGCTGGAAAAACTATGTGGAAAAAAATTGGATCCACATCTCACATCAGGCATAGAGATATATATTTCTAATAATTTTAAATGAAAATATAGGAGAATGGATTTATGATGTCAGAATAGCTTTCCTCAATAATATACAAAAAGGACAAACCATAAAGAGCTTGATAAATTTGACCACAATTTTACATTTTTGTACTTCAGCTCCCCTTCCCCACTAACAAAAGTAAAAAGACAAGATTCGGACTAGGACAAGATATTTGCAACACATAAAAACTGAACACATGAGTATTATTCTGGCTATATGGGAAATTCTACAAATCAATATGAAAAAGATGGAAATCTCAAACAACAAAATGGGCAAAAATATAAACAGGAAATTCACAGAAGAGTAAACCAAAGGGCCAATAAGCATGTGAAAAGATGTTCGGACACATTTATAATCAGAAAAATATAAATCTTTAAAGTATGAGATATCCTGTTCACATTTGTTTACTTGCAAAACTTAAAAAGTCTAATACTAATGCAAATCGGGATGTTCTACAAATCAACCAGCCTGCAATCTTCAAAATTGTCAAATTCATAAAATACAAGGAAACATAGGAACTATTCCAGACTGAAGAAGATTTTAAACACGTAACTGAATGCAACATATGATTCTGAACTAGATTCTTTTGTTATAAAGAGCATATTGATACTATTGGTAAAACTTTAATAGTGTCTGAGGTAGAAATTGATTAGTGTTAACTTCCTGATTTTGGTGGTTGTATTGTGATTATATAGAAGGAAGTCCTTACTTGTAGAAAATATACACTAAAGTATTAGAGGATTGTGGGGCATTGAATCAGCAATTTACCAACAACCATCTCAGAAGAAAAAAGGTTTTGTTCCATACAACTGTATTCTTATACAGAAAAAAAAAAAGGAAAGTTTCTTTAATGTCTGGGACCAAAACTATTGGATTCAGGGTACTGTTCACCTCAGAGAAGAAAAGAAGATAAAAGTGGGAATTAGAAGAATTACAAAAGGGAGTTCAATTATACCTGTGGTTGTATTTTTAATATTATGTTCTATATTTTTTGTATGCCTGAAATACTGTATAATTAAAAAAAACACTGCAGGACAAAATTAGATTCCACTCTATGTTATACACGGAAAATTGTTTCAAAGTCAAATATGAATGTCTTTGGTATTATCCAAACCAGGTTTCCCACACTGAAAAGCCAATATATGTATTAGACAGTAGGTCATCTAAGTTCTTACTACCAGGACATACTTCAAACATATGCTTAAGAGATGATGATGGCATTTTATAAATGTGCTTTCTCCTACATTACAAAAAAGCCTGATAAACATCTTCCCAATAAAATAATAGAACATCACTATTCATACTTAAGTACTTTGTGCAATTTTATCAGGTCATTTTTTCTACGCTTATAACAATTCTAGACAGGAAGTCCAGAATTAAAATAATTTTTGTCAGAATGATTTTGATATCACTGGCACTCATTTAATGCCTGTTAATGATAGCATCCTGATAGATGAGCTTTCTTGCACAGCTTTCATTCTCTCAACTGATAGTGAAAATAAGAAAAGGTATGAATGCATGAAAAAAGCTATCTTCCTTTCATTATTTTAATATTTTTGTGTTATTGGGCTGACTAGCAATTAAAGCTAATCTCCATCTAGGTATAGTGTCTAAGGTGAAGAGAAATACAGTATCCTAGAAATCTACGTTACGAAGCTGCACTTAACAGACATTTGTTTGCTATGATAAAACAATGGATGATACTGCATGGATTTAATCTAATGGGAAGACAGATATCTAAAAAATGAAAAGTAAAAAAAGAATGTATTTCACAATGGACTCATACACAAGCAGTTCTGAGAGGCAGGTTTAAGGGATCCGTAACTCAGAGAACAAATGCGAAGATAATTAGAGTAATGCTTGAACTAAGACTTAAAGGAGGTATAAGGCCAGGCGTGGTGGCTCACATCTATAATCCCAGCACTTTGGGAGGCCAAGGCGAGTGGATCACGTGAGGTCAGGAGTTCGAGACCAGCCTGGCCAACATGGTGAAACCCCATCTCTACCAAAAATACAAAAATTAGCTGGCATGGTGGTGTGTGCCTGTAGTCCCCGCTACTCAGGAGGCTGAAGCAGGGATTGCTTGAACCCAGACGGCGGAGGTTGCAGTAAGCCAAGATCATGCCAGTGCACTCCAGCCTGGGTGACACAGCAAGACTCCATCTCAAAAAAAAAAAAAAAAAAACACAAAAATGAAGTATAAGAATTCTCTAACAGAGGCATAAAGGGAGATAAATGGCAGAGAACACTGCAATATCCTAGATAAGAGGACATGAAAGCTTGAACTAAAGCAGGGGGGAAATAAAATTAAGAGCTAATAAGGATAGAGAAGTAAATGGATGTGACCGATGCCTTAATGAAATCAAGTATGACTCCCAAGTATGACTTCAGTGGGGACTTTTAAGATAGGAAATTAAGAGTGAAGCAGAAATTTTGGTGAGTGGGTGGGTAGGTGTGTTGGGGGGGTGTATTTAATATGATGAGTTCACTTTCTGATGTGTTGAGGTTCAGCATCTTTTAGAGAGCTGGATTATAACTGCTCTTCTGTAGAAGACATACCAAGGTGTCACAATATAAAAGATATTCTACAACATGAAAGGGCTCCAGTCCCCCAAAAAGGAGTACGCAGAAAACTCAAGTGTATAAAGATAAGACTGAGAGGCAGAGGCAACACTCAGAGGAAGTAAAAGAACATATAGAAGAGGGGATATGGAGAGTAAACTGGAAAAAACTGGCCAGAGAGAAGGAAAATTAGGAAAAGTAAAGTAAACAAGTGTGTGTCACAGTGACACACACTTCTTTCACATGGTGTGTGACTGCCATAGAACCAGTCAAGCCGACCAGGATTTCTCACTTACAGAACTATAATAAATGTGTGTTGCTTTAAACAAAAAGTCCATGGTAATTGGTTATAGCAGCAATAGGAAACTAATACAACACTCTAGGGTACCAATAGATACCTTAGGCCAGCAAGTGCTCATTCCTTCCCTCCCCCTACCCCAATCTAATCTTAGAAGAGACAGATTCAGCCCAGAGAATAGGGAAGAATGGAAAAGCAAGATGGAGAAACAGAAGAGGCCAACCACATCCCCAATAATTGCCCCTACCGGAGACTAGAAACGGAACAAACTTGAACAGGGGAAAAGGAGCAGCTTTCTTTGGGTGAAAATTAATTTATATTAAGCTAGGATTTTTATTATCTGAAACCGACAGGAAATATCTGGAACCCACCTGGGACTTTTAACCAGGGTCAGAAGAAAAATAAGCTGAGAGGGCTGATTTAAAGGTTGTTCAACAGTTGGAATAAACTAGCCACTTCCAACTTATACCGATTATATTCACCTTGTTCAAAAGAAACTACTTACAAGTATCTAAGAGTTCTGGAGTAATCACTGAAATTGACTTTAGAAACGTTAAGTTGTAAATGCAGTGACGAACACAACTATTTCACATATCTAATAGTCATACAGACACCAATATGGGCTTTGAGCTAGAATTTCAGCTTTCACCTAAAGACAAACAGGGGAAAAAGCCTTTAGGTATAACTAAAAATTCAACACCACTTGTAAGAATGCACACGGAAACTAAACTATTACCCAGAGATGAAGTAAATCAATTTCCCAAGTGAAATGAGTACAAATGTTGAAGTTATTACACTATACTTCACATTCATTAAGTAATCAAGTCAGCACAGTCTTTCAAAGGACTGTCTTGAGGAGGGAAAAGAGGTGTTCTTCAAAACAAAGTTGTTATTTCATGTAAAAGTTACTAAATACCTTTGATAATGATAAATAAGAACAATCATTTTAAAAATTGTACAATGCCAAAGCAAAGAACCTAGATGCAAACTTTAAATGGTATAAAGCCTCTGTAGGTACAAATGCCAAAAGGTTACCATGGCTGATTATTCAATGTTGCTTTCTCAAGAGAATTCTTACTAATAAAAATGTAACAGATATGTATAAGCCACAAATCAAGCCAGTATAAATTTAGCATTCTCCACAGACATAGAAATAGCTCTAAATTTGTCAAAAATATGGTGTGCTGAGAAGTTTGAAAAATATCCTAATCCACATTTAAAGAAGGCAACAATACCCTTCAAAAGCCTTTCAGCTTCAGAATCAACAGCAGGTTTTCCCTACAGAGTATTGTAATATACTCAAGGACTCAGTAAGGGAAAGAAAGAATCTGTTCCTTATTTTTTAAAAAGGCCTTCGTTGTAACTATCTCGTCCCTTAGCAAACTGGACAGCCCTGAGAAGGCAACAAATTCATTTTATTTCTGCTGAGTTACTCTAGTGAGGATTTAATCACCAAAATCTAATGCCAATAGGTAGACCTGCTTAAGGATGAAAAGTGATGTGGCCCAGTTATTTTAAAAGTATTCTGTAAACATTTCAAAAATGCTGATATTCATCTGACCTCTAAATAATATTAAAATTTATAGTATTAGCCCCCTCCCAGCTAAGAATAACAGAAAACTAGCATAAACTATATTCAGTACTTCCTAGGTAGCTGTACTTTTAACTTCTGGAAATAAAATGTGGCCTCCATAAATGTTTAACATCAATGGGCTACTTAGTCCACTTACTCAGATGGCAGCAACAATTATGATGAATTTTTTTTTTTTTTTGAGACGGAGTCTCGCTTTGTCGCCCAGGCTGGAGTGCAGTGGCCGGATCTCAGCTCACTGCAAGCTCCGCCTCCCGGGTTTAAGCCATTCTCCTGCCTCAGCCTCCCGAGTAGCTGGGACTACAGGTGCCCGCCACCTCGCCCAGCTAGTTTTTTGTATTTTTTTTAGTAGAGACGGGGTTTCACCGTGTTAGCCAGGATGGTCTCGATCTCCTGACCTCGTGATCCGCCCGTCTCGTCCTCCCAAAGTGCTGGAATTACAGGCTTGAGACACCGCGCCCGGCCTATGATGAAATTTTTTAACCTAGTAGCCACAAGTGAACCATATGAGTGCCATCCTGGAATCTCATGGATGGATAACTTAGGTGAGTGGTTCGATATATAGCACATGGATGGGAGAAAACGGCACTTGACGATCTTGAGTCCTCAAAGATAGTACTGAAGAGAGTTATCTTTATATAAGCCTCATTAACAGAGACAAAAGCTAACTAGAAAAGGTTAGGCACCCAGAAAAGACTTAAAGGTGAGTTCAAGTCTCTACAGACATAAATGTTGCATAAAGAACCTGGTTATCCTAAAAACTAAGGAAAGAATAGAACAAGTCAGGTCTAAGATCCAGCCCGTAACGAAGAAAACAGTAGAGCACAGTGACTATCATTTTAACATGGACTGGACTCAGACCACTTAGGTCAGGGATCCCCAACCCCATTAGAAACTGGGCCACACAGCAGGAGGTGAGCGGCAGGCCAGCCAGCATTACTGGCTGAGCTCCGCCTCCTATCAAATCAGCAGTGGCATTAGATTCTCATAGGAACACAAACCCATGGTGAATTGTGCATGCTCCTTATGAGAATCTAACTAATGCCTGATGATGTGAGGTGGAACAGTTTCATCCCAAAATCATCTCCACCACCCCCGAAACGCTCATGGAAAAATTGTCTTCCATAAAATCAGTCCCTGGTGCCAAAAGGATGGGGACCGCTGACTTAGATAGTCTACTCAAGACAAAATATACCATTCGATACTTTGGAGTATTTGTTTTACATACTCTCTACGAAACCAAAACCTGGTAGGTTGTTTTCTTCAGATTTCATATTTTGTAATCCAAAACTCTTTGTGGCCAAAGTGCTATCTTAAGTGACATCAGAAATTAGCCCATGGAATATGACTACCAAAATGCTTAGAGTTCCATTAACATGAGCAAAAGCTAAGGCTTTTCCTCAAACATTTCCTAAAGAATCAAATTCTTACCATCATTTTTTCAAAAGTTCTAAGAGTTCACTGTCTGACAATGGCTTTGGAAAGTTCTCCATCATCTCTAAAGGTGCCGCTGCACAATCACTGCTTGCAAATGTCGTCTTCAGGTTGGGAAGTGGAGGTCTCTCTTTCTTGCTCCCTGGAATTCTTATGCTGGCAAATTTGTCCAGCTACAAAGAAAGACAGAATGACACACGTTAAGTATTTCCTTTCCCAACATTTATCTCATCTCAAAATGAGAAAACAAAGAGGGCCAATCGCGTTATCATTGTGATTTCATCAGGAGGCATTTAGCATTGGAATATTTAAAATTAAAAATAATAATAAAGAGTGGTGAAAATTTTTCAGTAACCATTCTATCTAAAGATTGAAGAGAGCTCAGACAACATTGAAAGAGTCCTTCTAATCTTAAAACCTCACATAGATTTGAGATTCTAATGACAGGTGACCTTTGCTTTATATATTAGTAAATTAAGCAGTTTAGAAAGATTACTTAATTTAGGGTTGGTCCCAAACTAGTACTCAGTGTCCCATCCCCCACCCCTTCCTGGCCCCTTTGCCTATTGCCCTTTCCATAATGCATACTGTCTCTTGGAGTGGGGGTGGGAGAGGAACATGATTTAGGAATTTTTAGGAATTGAATTATCTTCATAGTTCATTGGCCTGATAAACTATTTATCTTTGTTCAGGCTGGTCAGTATGTAAACTTCTTGAATATCTACACGGCAGAATGGTTAAGGCTTTAAGAATTAAGCTAGATTTTTGTTGCAATTAGATTTCTTCTATAACTAGATAATCAAATAGCTTGCTGACATTTCAAAAAAGCATAGATATTCGTTTACAAAGCTAATAATTCATTTATTCAAAATTGTTTGAATTTCACAAGTTCACTTGCTCACAAAGAACCCAGACTCATACATTTCATGAGTCATACAATGTTTCAACAATCAAAAATGCAAAAAGTCTTAAGCTGAACCAGGCATCAAGAATAGAAGTATACTCAAACAGCACAGTGATTCCATGAGGTTTTCATCATTGCTGTATACATTTTAAGCTACTGCTCTCACCACATATACTGTATATAAACCTGTACTATTCATTATGGTAGCCACTAGCTATGTATGATTATTAAATTAAATTGAATGATATTAAAAATTCAGTTCCTTCATTGAACTAGCCTACATTTCAAGTGCTCAAGAGCCACATGTGGCTTGTGGCCAGCAAACTAATGCATATAGAACATTTCCATCATTGCAAAAAGTTTTAATGGACAGAGCTAGTATAGCCATTAAAAACACCTGATACCTCAAAGTCTCAATTTAAAAGGACAATTAAGTCACAGTATTGTTTACTCAATTCACTAAAGAAATAGGATTTCTTCAAATAATGAGACGTAAAGGTAAGTATTATCTTTCAAAATAGGTTTCTAAATTTACTGTGAAGATAATGTCTATGAAAAATACTATGTACTGCACTCACCCATGGTCCACCTAATATCACTTAAACATTAAAGTACTAAGAATATGACAGCTTCCTGTAGGATTTAGAAAGTTGTCAAAAAACACCACTGCTCTCATTCTAACGACCAAAACAAACCAGAAAACGTATAAAGTTATACTTGCTGCTGTTGTCAACCCAACAGAAAATTGAGGACCCAAAGAAACCTACAAGGATCAAATACCAGAAAACGACAAGATGCTCTTATCCCTGACAAACAGTTGAGGAAGAAGAATAAGTTAAACAAGGGTGAAGAAAAGTCAGCCAAATTTTTAAGGAAATATTGATAGCTGCATGGGTGCTGGCATTAGAATTTCAAGGAGCCCCACATGAAGCCCAAGCCATTTGGTAAGTCTATACCCACCTACCAATTCTTTCCCCTAGTCTTCACCAACTGAATGGGGTAGTAAGCCAATGCTTCGGAGCAGAACAGGAAAGCTGTATGAATACTCCATAAGGCATATGCAAACAGGTGCCCTCCAAAGGCCATAGACTAGGCAAAAGAGTGGAGAGAAATCCCCATGACACATTCTGGACTTTCAAAGAGCATGTCATAATGCCATCTAAAGGCTGGGGCAAAGCCTGGTCAAAGAGATTTCCTGAAGAAATAGCCAGAAGTAGAACTGAAAACAAAAAGAGAACTCTACATTAACCCTAAAATTGGCATTTTTTTTCCTGAAATGATATAATGAAGAGTAGACATTACACATGAGATAATTTCAGCAGCAAAGTCACAGAAACTATTTTTTTTTTAAAAAAGGATGAATTAGAAATAAAAAATAGATCAGAAATGAAGATTTTCTTAGATGAGCTTAACAGTAACCTGGAAAGCTGAGGAAGAATCAGTGAACCTAAACCCAGATTGATAGAAAGTTCCAAATTCAAACACAAACAAAATAATGAGATAGAAAAAAAAATGAGTATGATCTGTGATACAACATCAGATGTTGTAACACAAGTGTAACAGGGGTCCAGAAGCAGAAGACAGAGTGGAAATGATACAGAAGAAATATTTCAGAAGATATGACTAAGAATTTTCCAAAATTGATTAAATATATATATATGTATAATTCAATTCACAGATCCAAGAAGCTCAGCAAAACCCAAAAAGAATACAAAAGACACACACACAGACACACACACACACACACACACACCCCTACGTACCCCTAAGCACTTCATGGTCAAACTGCTGAAAGTTAAAAATAAACAGCAAACCATAAAAGTACAGCCAGAGAAATAAAAATACATTATATACACAAGAAAAAAATGATATGACAGCTAATTTCTCACCAGAAACAATGGTGGCAAAAGACAATGGAATGGCATCTTTAAAGTGCTGAAAGAAAGGTAGGGTTGGCCGGGCGCGGTGGCTCAAGCCTGTAATCCCAGCACTTTGGGAGGCCGAGGCGGGCAGATCACAAGGTCAGGAGATCGAGACCATCCTGGCTAACACGGTGAAACCCCGTCTCTACTAAAAAATACAAAAAACTAGCCGGGCAAGGTGGCGGGCACCTGTAGTCCCAGCTACTCGGGAGGCTGAGGCAGGAGAATGGCATGAACCCGGGAGGCAGAGCTTGCAGTGAGCTGAGATCTGGCCACTGCACTCCAGCTTGGGCGACAGAGTGAGACTCCGTCTCAAAAAAAAAAAAAAAAAAAGAAAGATAGAGTTGACTCTTGAACAACACAGGGATTAGGGCAGTCAAAGTCCACATATAACTTTTGACTCCCCAGAAACTTAACTGCTTATAGCCTCCTGTTAACTGGAAACCTTGCTAATAACATAAACAGTCAATTAATACACTGTTGTATGTTACATGTATTTACTGTATTCTTATAAGTTAGAGAAAACAAAATTTTATTAAAAAGAAAGAAAATACTTTCACAATACTGTACTATATTTATCAATACTGTAAGTTTACATCATATGTTTACAAGATGAATTGTCTCCTGAAATGGTGACCAACGCAGCTACAGACCTCAATCTATACAATTCACGTATCGAGCAATTCACCTTTCTCTTGTAATGTTATGAGTTTTCTCTGATTCTTGGGAGCACTTCAAGCATCACTAGTGGCACTTTGTATGGGTCCCATGGTGTTACTCAGGGTTTACGGTATTGCCCTAAACACGATGAAAAATACTCAAGAACTGCAAGAGATCAGTTTTTACTGAAATATGCAATTTACTGGAGAGATTAACTGCTCAAGTGGAGATGATTAGTGCCACATGACATTTTAAGTAGATACTCAACACACTTGAGCTCACCGTAATAGCAACCAGAGGTGACTACAACATTAACACAGTAATATAGTGTGCAGTACAGTTAATTTCATAAAGTTATAGTTTAATACTGCATCTTTACATTTGTTCACATTTCTCTTGACTGCAAATGGCACCATCTTTAGTTCATGTTTGTGCGTATAAGTTTTGATTAATTTTAACTTTTTTATGATAGATTTGTAAATGTTTTACGGTATTAAGTGAGAAAATAGACTACTATTTAAATATATTCAAGACATACAGAATTATTTCTTTTTTCGATATTTCTAATCAGTTTGTCTGCAAGTTTTTTCAAATTATTGAAAATCTCGAAATATCTCCAATGTATTTCTTTAAAAAAAACCTGTGTGTAAGGGGACCTGTGCAGTTCAAATCAATGCTGTTCCAGGATCAACTGTAGTGTTATCCTGGGATTCCATATACAGTGAAACTACTTTTCATAAGTAGAAGCAAAAGAAACACACTTTCAGACAAAAACGGAGATAATCTGTCTCCAGCAGACCTGTACTACAAAAGTGTAAAAGAAGTTTTCAGGCTGTAGGGAAGTGATACACATAT
Source organism: Rhinopithecus bieti (assembly GCF_001698545.2). Taxonomy (NCBI): domain Eukaryota; kingdom Metazoa; phylum Chordata; class Mammalia; order Primates; family Cercopithecidae; genus Rhinopithecus; species Rhinopithecus bieti. The sequence goes on along the minus strand of NW_016810615.1, from coordinate 619,705 downwards.
AACTTTTTCTTAACTTGTTCTGGAATGAAATCCCAGATCTACAAAAAGAAATGAAGAGCAATCAACAGTTGTCTATTAGACGTTGGTGATACAAAGATAAATGAGCCTTTATAAGACTTACCTTAAATAATTATCAAATGGAGGAGACAAGCACATAAACAGGTAATTATATAGCTATACAGAAAATGTAGGAGGTATGTGAAATATATTATAATAGCAAAAAAGAGTGGCATCTAACTCACCACCATGAGCATTTCCTACTCTGGAATAACTCAGAAAAATGAAACTGTCTCCACATGAATATATGTCCAGAAGATACTATCCCTGTGTATATTTGTACCCTCATTATTGATGTTTTTTAAAAAACTGAGAGAAACCAAAAAAACTGTTTTAGGAAATGGGACTGGTTACTTATCTCCCAAGTCACTACTTCATTGCCATCATTTCTGTACAGATATCAATTCCTAAGCACAGAAACTATCCTGGCTCTTTACATACACACACCCCCCAAAAAAATCCAGTGTAGCTTAATTAATATGCCAAACTTATAATGAAGTGAAATTAAGCAAAACTTCATTAATGCAACATCAATATTATAAATGTAAACATGTCAATAAATGGGAATAATAAGCTTAAGCACTTCACAAGCTAATTGTAAATGCATAACTTAATGGTTCTAACAGTGATAGAAGACATAAAATCTTAATTTTCACCAAAAACCAAAACTTTTTTAAAAGAATCCTTAAAAGTCATAAAAATTAACAAGAGTTTTACTAATATTTACTGAGCCTTTTCTATATGAAGAGCACCAGGCTAAGAGCTTGAAATGCAGCATTAGGTTGAATACATTTGTTTAATCCTTACAGTGAAGAAACTGCATCTCTAAAAAATAAAAGAACAAGCTCCAAAACACTTTTGTACCTAACAATTTCATAGTATTGAGCGCAAAAATAGGACAAAGGAAAAAATCAGCCCTTAAGGTTTTCAAGGGTAAAGCTAGTAAAACCATACTTGTACCAGTAACATAATTTGTAAAGGTAATAATATTAATAATAAAATATAATTATCACACCTATCCCATAAGCTTAGCACCTAAAACTCTGGGGAAAAGATAAATTTTACCCAAATGGAAAAATAAATTTGTACACTACCACTAGTATAGACAGATGAAGGCAAGATAGGAAAAAAATAGCACTCCCTTCTTCTAGCTTCTAAATCCACAATGGGCAAAATAGTAATATGAGATACAAAAGGATCAATCAGTATTTCACATTTTCAATATAATGCTTTTATTCCTTTTCCCAGAAAAGAAGGGATAAAAGAAAAAATAAGGAAAGAAACATAAAAGAAAAGTAAGTACAATCCTTCTTCCTATACTGGAATAGCAACTTGAATAGCAACTTGAAACTTCCTCCTATACTGGAATAGCAACCAGTGAATACCTCAGGCTACAAGTAAAAGCATTCCATGCACTATTGAGCACTCCAGGCAGATTCTACAAAATCTGGGCACTATTATAAAGCTAGTTGCAAAGTGAGCTTTACTATCAAATCATTTTACATGTTTTAAAAGAAGTTTCATTTTTAAAAAGAGAGGTTACTATGACTCCATTCACACATGGAAAAATCACTCTTAATCTATCTTTGATTAAATTGCACACACAATTTGCTTAAACCAAGGCACAATAGAACACTTGAGCAAACTTTAAAATACTTTTACATAAAATATGACAGGAATCCCCCTAATATTGACCGTAAGTTGGTCATCTTGTATTTGGCAATTTGGCTGAGGGTTGTGTATGTGTGTGTATTACAGTTTGTGCACTTCCTATTTCATGTAAAATTTTCATAATTTTATACGAAATTCTCTTAAAGTTGAGCAAGAAACACAAGCCAGAGAGGTGACGTATACAAACAATTTGCCGTTATTGAAGAATTAAACACATGCAAGACTGAGGAGATTCTGTTATAATGCCAATTTGGAGATGGTACACCACACTTAATTAATATGACTTTGACTGTGTCTGGGGTATACTAAGTTTTATAAATTAATATCACTTATCTTCAGGGGAAGCTAAATGAGCACCCTACTGAGTATTATCTCATACTGAGTAATCACACTGATAATCAGTAATGACAGTTTAGAAAAAATTGAACAAAAAAAAGTTTCAAAAACTCTATCTGAATTTTTAGCTATAGTATATCACTGTAAAAGTGAAAACTCGGTGTTTGAGGTTTTCAGTATTACAACACTTTAAACAACAAGGGCAGTGATTTTTTTATTTAAAATAAAAGGAAAATATTGTAATTAGTCATCTTACAATTTCACATGTATGAAAAAACTACATATGATCATAAACATACTTCATTAGAACCCAGAAGGGAGTAGAAATTTTCACGAAATCCAGGAGAATTATTAAGCAAACAAAAATTCCTTTTCATTATAGAATCAATTCTATACAAATACATACCTGAAATACAGAATAAAATATATTGCTTGAAATTCTCTATTTTCATGCAGTCTTACACTATGCTTAAAGAGGGGGCAAAAACCTAACAGCTAACACAGCTTGGCTCTTTAGTTAACTTTATTACTAATCTGGGAACTTGCTGATTAAAAACAAGCAAGGCTCTTGGAGTCTTACTTCAGAATCCTGCCCAGCCACTTGCTTACTGTGTTACCATAACCAAGCTACTGAAACCTCCCATGATAGTACCTGTCACAGAGAGGTGTTAACAAGAAATAAAAGTGCTATTGACTCTCATCTTCGGATTTAAAAGGCTGAAATGCCTTCCCTGACCACTTCACCTAAAGTAGCGCATGTACCCACCCCTTCTCCATCACAACACACAGTACATTCTCTTCCTATGTCCTTTCACGTGACTTACAAAAATCTATAATTATCTCATTTATTTTGTAATTTTAACTCTGTCTCTTTCCAACTAAAATGTAAGAGCCATGCTAGACAAACCATCAACTGTTTTAATCACTGTGGCAGCCCGTCTCTAAGATGGTGCCAGTGATCCTGATTTATGTAACCAACAGATATTGTGGAAATTATGGAGTCCAATTTTCAAGACTAGATCATAAAAGACTTTACAGCTTTTGTTTTGCTCCTTCTTGGATCACTCACTCTGGAGTATGCCAGCTGCCAGATCATGAGAACACTCAAGAACTCCCGAAGGGGGGCAAAGAACGTGACAAAGAACTGAGGGCTTCCGCCAAAAGATAAACAGGTTTCTTGCTAACAGCCATGTGAGTGAGCCATCTTGAAAGTCCCAGTCAAGGCTTCACATGACCGTAGCTCCAGCCAACATTTTTACTGCAAACTCAAGGCAGACCCCAACCCAGAACCACCCAGCTAAGCAACTACCAAATTCCTGACACACAGAAGTGGTATGAAATGATAAATGTTTGCTATTTTAATTCACTAAGTTTTGGGGCAACTTGTTACATACCAACAGATAACCATTACAGTGATGTTGTATATGCAGCCTATAGCACAGTGCCTGATAGTTAGCAGTCAGTCAATTAATACTTGCTGAAGGTATGAATGAATGAGCAATTACTAGATGATAAAATATATAAAACATAGTTACCATCCCTGTAGATGCTTACCATTTGAGAGAAAAATATACAATAAAGGATCATAATTTAAGGTACAATATTTTAAATGCCCCCAAGAAAATAAGCCAAGTGAACTAGCAACAGGAATGAATGATTAATTCTAGAGTGGGGAAAAGTACCTTAAGAGGGGCTTTGGAATGGGAGTACAACAGGGAACTTGTGATGCTGATATGAAAATTATAATACATGTTAACTGCTAAGCAGTATGTCTGCCTGTTCCATGGTCTTTACGTTTAAACACTAGTGACATCACTGGTACAAAGATGTATTATTGTGGAGAGAAAAAGCAACCATTCAATCTTTCAGGTATGATAAGCCGAGGCCAGTTTTAGGCCATAGACTTATCATCCAGGAACAATTCCTACCATCCCATCAACTGCATTCTGACTTCAATATTCCTCGGTGTTACAAATGGGCTTCTTTTGGCCCTTAATTTGTATTTTGGTGAAATTTATAAGAAGTTCTTTAGCCAGAGGCTTCTTTGAAAAGACGAAAACTTACTGTTCCCTCCCTGCCAAAAAATACTTGATTATCTACCTATATTTAGTCCACATTTAGGTTTCACATAGTATTTTATATTATTAAATGAAAAACACATTTATGATCTTAAAATTTCTTTAATTGCTTGAAAATAAGTTACAACATGCAATATGTGTTCTAAGGCCAGCTGTCATGCCATTGAGCAGTGTTTGGAGATGCCCGCACAAGGAAGAACCGAGGCCTCCCCGCACCAATTAGCACCCACTTGCCAGTCACGAGTGAGCCACTTTGGAAATGGGTATTTCAGCCCCATCAAAGCTACAGATGATTATAATCTCACGAAAGACCTCAAAACAGAACCATCCAAGAACGGCTTGGAAACCAAGTGTTTATTATTGCTTGAAGCCACCAAGTTTTGAGAAATATTATATAGCAATAGATAATTACAGAGCTCCTCATAGAATACTTTTAAATGCCTAAAATATATACGAAGAACTAAAGTAAAACGAGGTTATCAAAATATTAATAAATTTTAATATATCAGTAAATGTTCTTCACTATTGCATTAAATAACAAAGGTAATGACAAGTCTAATTTCAACATAGTGTCAAATGTAAACCACATTTTGAAATATCTTCAGTAACTACTGTGCTTTGAAAATATCTGATTTCTGTTGGTGATAAAGTCACAGGCCAAATACTATTGTGGATTTTTCTGGTATGCTGATAGGTTTTTTTTCCTATATGCATAATTGAAAGAAATACTAAATTTCATTTACAGATTAAAGAAAATAAAGATTTAATTTTTTCTTCAAAGACACCACGAATTCCACCAAGACCCCTTGGTGGTCCATGGACCACAAACTAAGAACCTCTGGTAGGTGGACACGGAATGATAGCAGAAATTGTGGTGGAAAAGAAGAAAGTAACTCAAGTTCCAATGCCTTCAGTGAATCAGTGGAAGGGACTAAAAGACCTACAGTTGAGACCACCAACAAGGAGGAACCAACAGGTTGTATACTCTGATGGTTTATGCTTCAAAGAGAGCTGGAAGCTTTTGAAGTAAGGAGCCACCAGGAAAATAAAGCCATCAAAGAACATGCAGGTTTCAACTACAGCAAGGAGGAAAGAGAACATTCAAAGAAGATGACAGACTTTGAGTTCCAAAGGGCAAAGTAGGAGGGTTTGGAAAGCCTGAAGGACTTGAGAGATAATATCAGATTAGAAGAATGAATGGACCTCAATGGTGAGAGAAGCAAAGGGGTGCTTACTGATGATATGAATTGATTATGACTCAGCTCTGCTGAAAGGTGATTTGAATTGTGATAACTGTAATGAAAATTAATAAAGACATAAAGCATGTGGACTGCACCTCCTTAATTCATCTCTCTGTCCCTACTGTCGCTAACTCAGGCCACTTCTAACCTGCCTCCTAGCCTTCTAACCTGCCTCCATCTCTTCACTGCCCTCCCCCCTACCATGCTATAGCAATTCTGTACCCCAATACTATTCAAACTCCTGAAAATGCAAATTCAATCATGCTCCTCACTTCTGTAATTAAACTCTTTCAATAGCCCCTCCTTACTCAAAGGATGACATTCTTGGCTCAAAGTTCCATCTTGATCTGAACCTATTTCCTCTCTAGACAAACTCTTCACCATTCCACCACCTTACACTGAATGATCTAGAGACAATGAACAACCTAGAGCCTCCTAAACATGCACAGGCTGTTCCTTGTGCCTAAAACCTACCCACACCTCATACCCAACCCCTTACCTGGCTAATTTCAACTCAATCTTCAGCTCCCAACTTAAACTACAGCTCATGTAAGAGCCTATTTTGATTCCTCAAGACTGAGTTAGATGCTCAAAGACTTAGTGCTTGCATCATATAATATGCATACAATTTTTTTTTTTTTTTTTTTTTTTTGAGATGGAGTCTCGCTCTGTCGCCCAGGCTGGGGTGCAGTGGCACGATCTCAGCTCACTGCAAGCTCTGCCTCCCGGGTTCACGCCATTCTCCTGCCTCAGCCTCCCGAGTAGCTGGGACTACAGGCGCCCACCACCACACCCAGTTAATTTTTTTTTGTATTTTTAGTAGAGACGGGGTTTTGCCGTGTTAGCCAGGATGGTCTCCATCTCCTGACCTCGTGATCCGCCCGCCTTGACCTCCAAAAGTGCTGGGATTACAGGCATGAGCCACAGCATCCAGTCAATTTGTATACAATTCTTTAACTACCTGTGAACTAGGCTTTAAGTCCTTGAGAACAGATACTGTAATTTAATTCACTAAATCACCTCTGAACTTACCACAGTTCTAAACATGTAGTGGATGTTATATTAATATTGGTTAAGTGAATAAATTAATAATTTCTTCTAGGCCTGGAACACCCCAGCCATTGCTTCTTGCCTTGCTAAATTTTTCTCAACAATATTTTAAATAAAAAATAATTAACATAGCATATCAAGGGAGAATGTCAGGTGTTATGCTTTTTATATATTCAATAGGAAAACCCAGACTCCTCCTAACACTGATAGTTTAGAGTAGTCCCCTACATTAAAAACAAGGATAAATTTATGTTACTTAATACCATGATAAAAGGTAATAAGAAAACATCCATTCAAAACGAGCAGAAACATCATTGAAAAAAATTTAACATTCAAGAAACCCCAAAGTTCTATCTACCCATCTACTCAAAGTACAATTCTTATTGCATATATTTAAATATTAATACTGTATACTTGAGAAGTAATGTAAATTAGCTCTGTATATATTACATTTTATTTTAAAAAGCATAGACCTATATTACTCATACACAAAAAGTCATCTGAAGACATCAGTAATCGCTTTCTACTCGCCAACCTGACATGCTTCCACTACGAATCCATTTCATTGGTATGCCAGAAGTAAAATTATTAAGAAGTAAAAATTACACCAACTCCTGCCAGCCCAGATTCCAACCTATCCTTCAAAACTCAGCTGAAAATTCACCCTCACATGAAGTCTTCCAAGATCAAGTTGACCTTCCAGCTCCTATCATACCACACCAAAACTACTGATTGTCTATACATTCATTTCTCTACTGCACCCAGATGACAGAGACCTTCTTTCTCCATATTTGTATTTCTGAAATAGTACTAGGCACTCAACAAATTATTAATGAACGAGTGGACAAAAGAATGAATAAACAAGTCTGTACACCCTACTACATATTAGTATATTCAACTCTGAGAGCTCTTGATCTTATTCCCAAGTTTGTGCTGATTTGAGGAAGAGCTCTCTAAACCATCCTATAAATATTTAAAGATTCTAAGATAGTACTTAAGTATTACTGAAATTTTAAGTACAGGAAGTCCTAATTAACGCATTAATGGGCTAAGAAAGGCCCACCTGACTAAGTGAATAGTTTAAGTTCTTTAAAACAGAACTTGTTTTGATGTATTTTACATTCAGTCACCCCAGTCCATGCTGGTATTTCTACTTTACACCGAAGAGTATAATATGCATATATAGTTTTACTGAAAAACTGTGGTGGGGCAGATGGGAGGTCACACTTCTAATCACTCATTGTTACTAACTTACCAAGGAAAATATAAAAAGCTAATGAAAATAGAAAGCAAATTATAGTACAGAAAGCCTTATATCCTACTAGAATAAGATAAAACTATTTTAATTCTAGGTTGAGCTTTTATTTTTAAAAGCTACTGACTTATGTTCTATTACCTGACTTTAAAGTTAGGCACGAATTCAGGTAATTAAAGTCATTTTCCTTTCTTTCATAAATATGATGTCTAATTTAGCATATATCTCACAAGACACATCACATCTAGGTAGGTACAGGTAAACAAAGCTCAGTCCTATTAGGCTGCATTCATCTTTGAGTGAAGTCTCACAGCAATCACACAGGAATGTACTAGAGTTGTCTGGTAACAGTTAGTTATACTGAGTAAGAAGGCCCAGAGAACAGTCAGGAGGTAAGTGAATAGTGAGGTGAAGGCTTCCACTCACTCACTAGAACCTACATCCACAGCAGGTGGGCTCTATGACCCCATTACCCCGGGAACTTTGAGGAGAACGAGGAAAGCCTGTATCTGTATCTGGGTGCAGGCTGTAGTTGTTCTGAGATATGTGAAGTGCTTTCTATACAGATAAGTTTTTCCATGTCTTTTACAATTAAAAGAATCTCATATCCTTTAACAGATGACCTCTCAGTCCAACACCTCGCTATTTCTTTGGGGTGGACTTTTTTCAGTTTTGTTTACTTGAGATATTCAAAACATTTCTCATCTTAGAAAACATCTAAGATATAGTATGTCTTTATAATTATAATGATTTTCTCAGGATTAAGGTCAAGGGCTATGATACAATTTCTCCTTTCCATTTAAAAGTCTCATATAGATAGTATCAAGGGAAAAGCAGAAAATACAGTCTTGGTAACATGGAAAAACCCCATCGCTACAAAAAAAATACAAAAATTGGCCAGTCAAGGTGTGTATGTCTGTATTCCCAGCTACTTGGGGGTCTGAGCTGGAGCCCAGGAGGTGGGGGCTACAGTGAGCTGTGTTCACACCACTGCCCTGGGTGACAAAGCGAGACCCTGTCTCAAAAAAAAAGGAAAGAATGAGATATACGTCTAGATTTTACACTTGGTGCTCTCAGTGGAGAAAAGGATAGTACTTAAATGGCATTGTAATGCTTTTGATAAAGATCATGTTATCTGGAGCCAATCTGCCAGAGTTTTCCTGGCTGCCCCCTATGACTCTGAACAAGATACCTAAGCTCTCTCTTCCCCATTGCCCCCCGTTTCCCCATCTTTAAAGATGGGAGCAATAACAGTGCTTACTCAGAGGCTTGGTGTTACAATTAAATGTGTTTATATAGTAAACATTTGGAACACTCTTTAGCACATAGCTAACAATTACATAGTCCTTACTGTAACTTAGCACACCATTCTTCTAATTAGCAAGAACAATTCCCCAGTTAAGTTGTTTTGTTTTATTTTTTTAAGACAGGGTTTCCCTCTGTCACCCAGACTGGAGTATAGTGGTGCAATCATGGCTCACTGTAGCCTGAAACTCCTGGGTTCAAGTCGTTCTCCTGCGTCAGTCGCCCAAGTAGCTAGAACTAGGACTATAGGTTCACGTCTTCATACCATCACATCCAGCTATTTATTTTTTTATTTATTTATTTTTTTTTCTGTAGAGACGGGGTCTCCCTATCTTGCCCAGGCTAATCTCGAACTTCTGGGCTCACGCAATCCTCCCACTTCAGCCTCCCAAACAAAGTGCTATGATTACAGGCATGAGCCACTACACCTAGCCCCCAATTATGTTTTTATACTCCCTAAGTAAATTCTCCAGCAACTTATATCTTTCTATTCCCTAGAAGATTTCTGCATGCTAATGAGAGATACATCATCAAGTTAGAGAGGCAGGGTCCTGCCATGAAGACCTTATCTGCCATGTTAGACTTGACCTATATAAAACAGGTGCAATTAAGCAGTTTCAAACAGCATAAAACATGAACAGATAGGCAATGTAGACAGATCAGTCTGATAGCTGTGTGGGAAGGCAGCATTTTAGGTAGCAACAGCAAGCTGCCAGAGTCCAGTGAGGAAAAAATGAGAAGACTAGGACTCTGATAGAAGGAACTGAGAGAAGAAGAGATTCAAGAAATAATCAGAAAGAAACATTGGAAAGGTGAAGCTACTTTCTAAGAGACTATAAGGAATAAAACAAGTCTACGAGGAAAGTAAAGGGTTTAACTTAAAGCACACAGTGCTTCTAGAATAGATGAGACATCCATGGAGGTTATTCAGTAGGCCAATGAATTATTTCTCAACTGGAGGAAAAGGTCCTAAACAGAGATATACATGGTTAGTTGAAAACTTCAGTGGTGAGTACCTGAGTAAAACACTACATACTGAGGAAAAGAACAGTAGAATCAGGAAAAATAACTGAGAAAAAAACAATAATTTAAGGCAAAAAGGAAAAAGTATGCTATCAGATAGATAACGAAAGGTCAAAGGGGTATGAAACTGAGAAAATTTGATGTCACAGAAGTCAAGAAATCTTTCTTCTCCAAAGAAGCAGCATACGATTATATCAAGTAGAGTAGGTAAATCCAATAAATTTCCAAGAACTAAAAACTAATGAAAATTACTTGTGATTTTAAAACGTCATTTATTAAAGATAAAGAAGCCCAACAATCTTAAATACATACGCGCTTCACTGCAAAGCTTCAAAATACATGAAGCAAAAACTGATCAAACGGGAAAAATAAAATCTAAAATCACAGTTGGCGACTTCAACAATTCTCTCAGTAACTGTTAAAACAGACAGAAAATTAACAAGAATACAGAAGATGTGAACAGCACTATCAACCATCCAGAATACACACAAACACTGACCAAGATAGACCACGTTGTGGGACATAAAGTAAGACTTAAAAAATCAGAAAGGACAGAATTCATGCAAAGTATAGGTCTCTGACCATGAGGGAATTAAATTACAAATCAGACACAGTCAGATATCAGTAAAACCCCTAAATATTTGGAAGTTAAATAACACATACCAAAATAACCCATGGGTCAAAGAAAATAAGAAGTTTAAAAATATTCAATTCAATGAAACTTTGTGGAATGCAGCTAAAGCAGCTGTCAGAGGAAAATTTATAGCATAAAAAAGCTAATATGCTAGCAAACAAAGGTCTTAAATCAATGACTTAGAGTTCTACCTTAAGAAATCAGAGAAAAAAAAATAATACAAAAGAAAGTAAATAATAAAGGTAAAACAAACAAAAACAAAAGAACTATAAAGAAAATTCGTGCAAACAGAAGCTAGTTTTTCAAAAGATCAGTAAAACTGGCAAACCTCTAGTCAAACTAGTCACGGAGAAAAACACAGAAAACACATTGTCGATATGAGGCTTGCAAAGGGGTAATTAATACAGATCCCGCATTAAAGGGATAAGAAAATACCACAAACAACTTTACACCCATAAATTCAACAACATAGGTAAAATTTTAAATACAGGTAAAAATTTAAATTTAACAATATAGGTAAAATGTATGTCCTTGAAAGACATAAACTACCACGGCTCACTTAGGAAAAAATAGATTACTTGAATAGTCCTGTGTCTAGTAACAGACATTTAAACAAGAAAATAATGTCAAATAAGCACATAAAAAAATGTTCAACGTTAGTAATTGTGGGAAACAATTTGTCAGTTTCTTATCAAGTTAAACACACATTTACTATATGACTCCCACCAAAGATAAAAACATATACACACACACAAAAAAACACTGTACTCAAAAGCTCATAGCAACTTTACTAATAATAGCTGAAAACTGGAAACAACCCAAACTGTTGAATAGTTAAACCAATTGTAGTATTACCAAAGAGCCAGACACAAAGGCAACACACTTTATGACTCCATTTATATGAAATTCTAAAACCTGAACTATAGTTCAGAATGTTGATAATTGTTTGTCAAAAGTCAGGATGGGAGAAGAGAATTGACTGCAAGGGGGCACAGAGGGAACCTTTTGGGGTGATGGAAATATTTCATATCACAACTAGTGCACGCATTATTGTATACACTTCTCAAAATTCATCAGATTATACTCACTACTGGTGCATTATATTGTAAGTAAATCATACCTCAATTTTTTTTTTTAACTTTTAGGTTCAGAGGTACATGTGCAGGTTTGTTATATAGATAAACTCAAGTCACATAGGTTTGTTGTACAGGGTATTTCAGCCAGGTACTGGTCCTAGTACTAGTACTTAATAGATATTTTTTCCACTATTCTCTCTCCTCCCACCCATCACCCTAAAGCATGCCCCAGTGTCTGTTTTTCCCCTCTTTGTGTCCATGTGTTCCCATCATTTAGCTTCCACTTTGCAAGTGAGAACATGTAGTATTTGGTTTTCTGTTCCTGTGTTACCTTGCTAAGGATAAAGGCCTCCAGCTCCACCCATGTTCCTGCAAAGGACATGATCTTGTTCTTTTTTATGGCTGCATAGTATTCCATGGTGTATTTGTACCACACTTTCTTTATCTAATCTGCCATTGATGGGCATTTAGATTGATTCCATGTCTTTGCTATTGTAACTGGTGCTGCAATGACCACATATGTACATGTGTCTTTATGGTAGAAAAATTTATATTCCTTTGGGTATATACCCAGCAATGAGACTGCTGGATCATACCTCAGTTTTTAAAAGTGTATGTTACTAATCATAGAACTAAATTATAAATGCATGGTTTACCAAGCATCTTACTTAATTTGTCCCTTAAACTATCTCTATACCAAGGCTCAAAAGCTACATAACTTACACAGAGTCATACAGCTAGTAAATGGCAGAGGTGGCACTCTAACCTGGCTTTCCTACATGCAACTACATATAATAAACAATAGACACTAATGAAAAGACCTCATGACTTCCTCTAGTTTCTGTGCAGGCCAATGTTTGGTTTTCTAGCTATAGCTGTTAACCATTTGTGGGTCATGAAATCAATTTAGTAGATTCATCACCCTTTTTTTTGTTTTTTGGTTTTTTTTTAAGGAATGGAGAGGAGTTAAGAAAATGAGAAAGGAATGGAAATAAAAAGATGAGTTCATTTTGCTTAGAAATGTTAAATATTGGTTTTTAAACTTTTGTTTGAACTGAGAAGCAGAGTTTAGGAGTTTATGCATGCCAGGCTACAAAACAAAATGTATTTCTTACTGTAGTACCCAGTCAAAAAGATTTGAAAACCATTGCTGCAGGCCAAACAAGGGATTACAACAATAAAGCAGGCTGCAGTCAGAAGAACAAAGAGATGAGGATCATAGAAGTACTATACTGTAGACAAATGGCTGTGAAGGACAGGGGAGAAAAGAGCAAGTCAAAAACAACTCCTAGACTCCAAAAACACTCAGTGGACACAGTGATGGATAATTCAGCATTGTCACATCCACATTCAACGTGTCCCAATTTACCTTTTCAGACCCGTCTCACCTCACTCTCCCTCCTCCCAGCTTTTTTCCTCTATGAGGAAAACCTTCTTCAAAACCCAGGTATAAACAATGGAAGTTATAAGCTAAACAATTATTTATTCACCTTTATTTATTACCCTAGCACCTAAGCTGCACTTTATACAAAGAGAATGCTCATATTTATAGAACAAACACTGTTAATAGTCTATTTACTCTGCCTAGGGAACCCAACACTATAGTAATCCATTATTCCTCTAACAAGACAGTGCAATTCAATTCTGATAGTAACTCAAGAAATAATCTTATAACATGAAGTACTTTTGCAGACCCTTAACAAAACAACTAAATGCGTCCTGTGATGTTTCCATTTAATGTTTCTAAAATACTGTTATTCAAATGTATGACTATAGCACAATGCTATTTTTATATGCCTCTCTCAAATTCTGCCCAAAAAAAGGGTTATTCACATTAAGAATTTCTACGTTGAAAGCATACATGCAATGTATATGTTGTAAGGGGGCAAACTTCAATCAGAAAACATATTGCCAGCACATATCAAAGTATCATTGGCAAATGCTGCCCTGAGCTCTAACACACCAGAAATAGTTTAAAGAGCCCTCAAAATATCCATCTACCCTTTCCCTTCTCACAACTCTGCATTGATCTGTAACACATATATCCTGGAAGGCTCAGCTGCAAATGTATCACACCACTTCTCCGTCCATATATCAGGAAATATTTTTTAAAGGAGTAAAAAGGGACAGAACTGAATACAGCAGGTCAACTTACTTAAATTTAAGAAACTCACCAAAACTCTATGAGAAAGGAAGAAACGATTTAATTAGTCCCAACTCACAAATAAGTGAAAAATCAAATAATTGATTTGCCAAGGTAACAGAGCTAAGAAGTAGTAAAATTCTGTCTTTCAATAAGAATCTTCTGATTCCAAATCCAACAATGCTCTTTCTACACTGCATCAGTCAACAATGAATAAGAAAGAATTTACTCATTGGTGTCTCCTGTTGAAGATAGCCATGCTTATTCTCAAATCTGTAGAGCAACAGATACAGATGCCTAAACTAGGCTACCTGCCTGATCCTTCTGTGGACTAACTCTGGGCCTACTCAAGAGACAAGCTAAAGCACAAGACCAAAAGAGAACAGTGAGAGTGAGGAGACAGTAGTTCTGTCAGCAAGTCCATGAGGGTCAATGAGGAATCCAGGAGAGACAGACATGTGTACACCTAAGAAGAAGAAAGGAGGGGCAAGGCAACATTCAGCAATCCAGGCAAGCGGTCAGAAAGACTGACAGAAGGTCCTCATTACAGCTACCATACCTTGTGCAAAAAAAGCAAGACTCTGTCTCTGGGAAGCCTGAGTAGTGCTAAGTCAGGCTGAGATCCAATACCAGGCAGGTTATGAGAGCAGTGACTCTCTCACTTGTTCAACAAAAAATTTATTAAAATACTCACTATGTACCAGAAAGCATGCTAGGTACTAGAAGTATTCATTACATAGCGTCCCTGCCTTCAAAAGGTTTAAACTATTGAGAAAGGCAGATAATAAATGATGTATTGTTGAAGATATGCACTAGGCATTATGGTAACAACTCAAAAGTTTTTACCTTACCAAGGCCAATTGCAAGGATAAGGGGAGAGGTGAGGAATGGCAGAAGGTCAGAGACAGAACTAAGGAAGTCCTCAATGAGGAATCCAATTATTAATATAAGATAGAGCAACATGGCTTCTGGAATGTCATTCCGAAGCCACCCCATGACTCTAGTTTCTAAAACTAAAGGTAAAGATTGCGGGTTGGCAGTGCACAAGGACTGTCATACAATGAAAGTAAGGGCAGTGCTAAAAGAGAAAAAAATGCAATGTCCATGAAATACGAATAAACCTCAAAAATGTCATCATACAGAATACTACCAGCAATAAAAGTGAATAAGGCTGGTGCAGTGGCTCAACACCTACAATCCCAAAACTTTTGGAGGCCAAGGCAGGAGGATTGCTTGAGCCCAGGAGTTCAAACCCAACCTGGGCAACACAAGGAGACCTTCTCTCTCCAAAAAATTAAAAACTTAAAAGTTAGCTAGGTGAGGTGGTGCATGTCTGTAATCTCATTACTCAGGAGGCGGAAGATTGCTTGAGTCCATGAGGTCAAGACTGCAGTAAGTCGTGATCATATCATTGCACTTCAGCATGGACAACAGAGCGAGACCCTGTCTCAAAAAAAAAAGAAAGAAAGAAAGAAAGAAAGCAAATGAAGTACTGATACATGCAACAGTAAGAATGACCCTTGAACACATTATGGTAAGTGAAATAAGTCAGTCACGAAACATCACATATGATATGAGTCAATTTATATAAAATGTCCAGAACAGACAAATCTATAGTCAGAAAGTAGACTGGTGGTTGCCTAGAACTGAGGGAGTTGAGGGTAAACAGAGAGGGACTATTTATGAACATGACGTTTCTTTTAAGGGTGACAAAATGTTCAAAATGACTGTAGCAATGGTTGTACAATTCTTCTGAATATACTGAACACCACTAAATTACACACTTTTAATGGGTGAATTGTATGCTCCATGAATTATAGATCAAAGCTGTTATAAATATACCATTGAATATCATAAAAATACAAACATAAAAATTGCAGACGGTTTATCAGCCTTCAGAAGCCATTTTGCAAGCTGGGTTAAGTTAGCATAGTAAGTATAAGACTTGAAGCAACGTGGAACAAAATTCAAGCTATGACTGTACCACTTGCCAGCTGGGCACACTTGGGCAAGCTACTTAATCTGTCTGAGCCTCAATATTGTCAACTGTAAAATAAAGACATCTACCTTGCAAGGTGAGAAATCTGTACTGTTACCAATTTCTATGTGTTAGTATATGAAAATGTCATCCAGAAAATTATATGTAAATATGCTTTTCTTAGGTACTATTCAAAGGAATAAAACATATCAACATTCTAATACAATTTTTTAAATCATTCATGTCAAGATCTACGTTTCATTCATCTTTGTATTCTGCCTTACCAGGTGCATAAGACAGTACTTTGGATATTAGAGGTGCTATTTTCTAAGTGCTTACTATGGTCTAGGCATTCTTCATGCTTCATATATGGTGAAGTTGAATGCAAAGCCTGGTCGATGGGGGGCCGTGTTTTTTCCTCTACAACACACTTACATATTTGTGGTGTCATTGTTTATTTGTGTTTTGTTGTTGTTCTTCTGGTTATTCTTTTACTATTAACCACAAGTTACATTTAAAAATATATTTCTCAGAAAAACTTACTTGACTATGCAAGAATCTATAATGGTGCTTTAAAGTGTTACTTACTATGAGAAGCCCTATTATTTTCAACATAAAAAACATAGTAAGGCATGCCCGGTTCTCTCATTTTTAAGCAAAATTTTAAAAATATACATGCATAATATTTTATCTGGCTTACTTTAATTAGCAACTACATATTTCTGAAAAGCTGACATGTCTTTAGCTATTTTTACCTGTTTTTTGAAGTGTGCAACTCATTCCTAAAGAATGAGAGTTGATTTGAATGATTCAAAGTTGACTAAGAATTTGTAATTAAATAAATTTTTAAAATTAACATATCCACCATTCACTTTACAACTTAAAACCAACAATTTAGTGTATTTTACCATTTCTGCCTCTTATTTCAGCACTATAAGAACAGTACGTTTCCAATATTTGTGACTTTTAGCAATTTCAAAGATGTTAGCACAGCACACCATCAACATTATATGGTTAGTTACAATTCATAACAAAGGAAAAGTTGAGGATAATCTTACCATATCATCCGTCAGTGTCCTAATATTTAAATGCTGCAAATTTAAAAAAAAGCAATCATATCAGTAATTTATAACAGCTTTTTTATTTTAGTTAATAGGGTACATTCAAAATTCTACAATCCTAAATTGGATGTAATTAAATTTTTGACAGTCCAATAAAAACACACTATATATAATCGTTTTAATCTCTTTCTCAAAGGACAAAAGTTACCCTGCATGAGGTAGTTCCAAACACTTACTAAAATTTTTTTACTTTGTAAACCTCATAAACTAAAAAATTAACTATGGTACAATAAATACATTACCCCAATTAACAGTATTAATTACCATTAAGTATATGAACTTAGAACACAATGGATCTGTCTGAGAATGAGGGCACATAGAAAAAATAAAACAAAAAAGAACACTGGATATAAAAGATTTTAATGTGATGATTTTTCAGAAAACTTTTCATATTATAAAACAGTGAAACTTTAAATTTACCATTAATATGCAGCATAATAGATGATAAAGTACTTTGCTGGCTTAATTAACTTAAACAA
Source organism: Rhinopithecus bieti (assembly GCF_001698545.2). NCBI lineage: Eukaryota > Metazoa > Chordata > Mammalia > Primates > Cercopithecidae > Rhinopithecus > Rhinopithecus bieti. The sequence goes on along the minus strand of NW_016810615.1, from coordinate 602,258 downwards.
TTCTAGTAACAGAGAAGAATGTACTAAAATGACTATTTGCATCTTTAACATCAGTTTGATTTATCACCAGTGGTGACAGTAGGCATTTTCAATTGCATTGCTAGCTTCAAGAACCCTTTTGCTGATTTCCTTGCTAGACAAATATAAGACCATTCTAGAGAGTGAACAGTTTCCTACAAAATACAACTCAAAAGAAAAACAATTATTTAGAGAAAAAACACAGAAATCTAAGTTGTATAAGTCCCAGTGTCAGGCAAGATATTGTATTCAAGTAACTGGAATCAATTACCAATTCTCCCTTCTCTTATTCACTGGAGCATTCAATTTTTAAAGGGGCAGGGAAAGAGTAAAACATATTTTCTAAATAGGAAACAAGGTCTACTCTTTTATAAGGACAGGTGTTAACAACCATTATCTAACAGACTAAGTGGTATACAGTTAAATTCAACATTTACTTAATAGAATGAAATTTATCATTCATGTTTGTATACTCAAGTACACCTTCATGCTCATGAATCCACCTCAGTGATGATCCAGATTAAAAATCTGTACAATGTAAATCACCATCCCAGATTCTCTTCTCCCTTTCTTTCACCAAGATGTTCCTTCTTCTAGTAGAAAGGAAAGAAGGTAACTGGGATCTAAAATGAATTTTGTGTCTATCAAAGAAAACGTAGCCAAATGAAAGACCATTAGCCACACCACTAGGCTCCAGATTGAACTGCCTTGTTGAATTAGAATCACCTACACTGACTTGGGAATAAGGAAGTAATAATAGTGGATAAACTAAGGATTAGTGTCTAATACTAGGCTATAGAATTTGCTTTTTTCATCAATACTATCTTTAGCCTTTGAAATTAACAAGTATGCACAGTGGTCCTTAAAAGTGGTTGGGATCCTGAGCGGGACCGTAAAGTATGTAAGGAACTTAGGGCCAGAGTGTCACCCCAGAGACCATTACAAAAATTAAACCCAAATGTAGAGGGCTCTTGAGTTTGCAGAGAAAGGAGCTGGGGCAATGCCTGTGTGGGGCGCCCTTCCTCTAACAGTTGTATGTGTGCCTTCCCGCCAGTAGAGGCTTCCAGCCTATTGCATTTGGTTAACCACATTTCACTCTTGTTATTCTACAATCACAGGTATCACTCCAATCACATCTCATTTCACTCTCAAAAGGGTTCAAGTTCCTGTGACAAAGAAACAAAAAGTGGCATGTAGTGAACTTCTGGCACAATGGCATGCCAAGTGGGCTAATGCTTAAAAAGTAAAGCCAAAGAAATAAAGTATAAAGCTGAAATCCTATTTAGGATGGTATGCCACAATAAAGAGAAAACATCTATTTAAACAAATAAAATATTTCCAAAAACCAGCTTGAGTTGCTTCAGGAAAATGTCACAAAAGTGATATTTTAAAAGGAAAAGACAATAAAAATAGATAAGTAATTTTAAAATAAAGACGACTGGGGTCCAGGCAAGATTTATGATCTAAAAACTACATAAAAGATACAGAAAGTAAAAGGAAAATAACACTAGATGGGAAAATAGGAAATGCAAGTTACGTGATGCAAAATCCAGTTGTAAACATCCAAGTGAAACACTTTTATATACTGTCAAAGGTCTAAAATTAGACCATCTTTTACAATTTCAGCTGGGCTCACAATGTTCAGGAAAAGAACAGACACTGTTATGTAAAACAAGGCAACACAAGAATTCATTTTGGTCATGGTTTTTTTTTTTTTTTAATATATACATTCTGAAACTATCTCATTGAGGGTATGGCTTTTTAAAAGATTTAATTTCCTAAAGGCTTGATCTGTTTTCAAACTGTATAGGTATGTACATAAGCCCAGTTAACCTATATTATTATATTTCCCAAAGAACATGTGATGAATCACAACAGAATTAAGATGCAGGTGTATCTTGCAGGGAGAAGTAAGAAAACTCAAAGGGATGTAGATGTGGAGAGTATAACCGAGTCTGAGAGAAAAGAAGGTCAAATTCATTATTCCTTCTCTTCCAGAGAACACTTACCTATCAATTCTCACCATCAGCAAGAGAAGTCAATAGGGCAGGAAATCACAGCAAATTCAAGGGTCCAGACAGGACTGGAGAAACTGACTAACAGAGTAACGAGCTGGAAAACTGATCTTAGAATTGTGTTTGTCTACATCAAAACAATGAAGTCAGAATAGGTTTCATTTCAAGATTTAGCTTGCTGAAGAATAGAGATTACATAGTTAAGTACACACATGCAATCTTAAACCACTAAAGATAGGCTAGCATTAAAAAATCTAAATAAATCTAAGCACTAATAATTTCCCTTAAAAACTGGAATGTCTCATCATAGTTTACTTTAAAAGTTAAACGTGAATTAAAGAAAAAATAAACACTCAATACTTAGTGAAAAAATGTAAACACTATATCAAGTGGCACTCTTTTGTAGGATGTTGGAATATTAATACTAAACGCAAGTTTATCATTAGAAAGTTTACATGATCTCAAGGCCCTGCCTGCTTGTATTATACACATAAAATAGGGACTCTCCATGAAGTAGAAATTGCCAAGAAGAGGGAGAAAGGAAGAGAATGACTGACTAAATCCTCACATAACTCTGAGGCTTTTAAGACTTACTTTTGTAAATACAAAACTTAATATTAAGGGTAATATCCTTAATTAAAATAAGAAAAAGCTTTGTAACACAAAAATATTGATTTTATGGTGTAACCTGAGGTACTGTTTAAAATGAAGTATTTCTGTTTTATAGCCACCAGCAATGGTCTTTACTATCTTCTAGTTCAGGAAAACAGGAACTGCAAACATCAATCCAGTTCATGAGTAGCCATTGTGGACATCTACTCCAAAAAGGAAATAGAAACAAAAAATTGGACTATTAAATGGAAGCAACTAGGAACACCCTTTAATAAAACTAATAATAATCCTGATAGCAACTTTTTAGGGTTACATTTACCAAAAAAAAAAAAAAAAAAAAAGTTAGAAGCATACATTTTCAGACATTATTAAACTTTCATATCTAAATGTACACTTGTGATCTCTATGTATATTACCTACCCGGTCCTATGACATCTATAGATGTTATTAATGTTTTATGGCACTGAATGCTAAATAAAACTCTATGATATTAAATTAGTAAACAGTTCTGTCCAGAAGAACTGGTTATTGGTTAAGGTGTGATATTAAAGAACATGAGGACTCTTTTCCTAAGCTAAAAACTCATCCTTCTTCCTATGGTCCTATGTTTCTCAACTTACTATTTCTATTTTCTCCCTAAAAAGTAAGGAGAACCACATACAGATGGGTAACAATGTTTTCTGTTAATGACAGTTCCTAGGATGAATGGTCAAGAGGGTCACTCTGGAATTGAAAGAGGAAAAAAAGCCTTTATAGATTTTTCTTCAAAAGAACATAGGAGTCGGGGGGGAAAAGTAGAAACACAGAACATCGGTCTCCATATTCCCATTTAAGCAATGCATCAAAACTTTTATTGAAGACAGTGCATGCTGTCAAAAAATGGATTTAGAGCTTTCAGAGAACTGTGCTAAATGCTGTGAATATCAAGAGGCATATGAAATAGTTTCCCCACTAACTTAGTTTACAAGTAACCAAGACAGATAAATTGTAGTACACAAAGCAATAGACAAACCCAGGAGGTACACACACAGTGAAAAGATTCCAAGCTGTAGCCCAAGACTTTTCGCAAATTTTATGTTTTCTTTCATTGGTTAGCACATCTGAACTAGCAGGCCAGTGGAGCAAAGGATCTGTCCAATGATATCATTAGGAACATGACAGCCACCATCAGATTCAAGCCAGTAGGCTTGTATCAATTTATTATTATAAGAACCAAATATGTGGTAGTATTTTAAATAATCTTTGGCTGACACAGTTTAATTCCAGTAAAAGTGACTTTTTTTTTTTGGACAGAGTCTCACTCGGTCGCCCAGGCTGGAGTGCAGTGGTGCACTTGATCTCAGGTTCAAGTGATGCTCCTGCCTCAGCCTCTGGAGTAGCTGGGACCACAGGCATGCGCTACCATGCCCGGCTAATTTTGTATTTTAGTGTAAACAGGGTTTCACCATATTGGCCAGGCTAGTCTCGAAATCGTGACCTCAGGCGATCCTCCAACCTCGGCCTCCCAAAGTGCTGGGATTACAGGAGTGAACCACCACGCTTGTCCAAAATTTACATCATTTAAGTGGGTTATGAGGATTACCAACAAGAGGAAAACTTGTAAGATTACAGACTCAAACACAATTTTCATAAGCTAGATCCTCTGGACCAGCTGGTTTTCCAGGTTTTGTTCATTTGGCATGCACAAGAATCACACCAAGACTTTCTTTGAAAAGCTAGCTTACAGGGCCTCAGTCTACCAATATTCTTATTCAGTAAGTCTAAGGTGGGACCTGGGAACCCACATGTTTAAGGAGTCATGCCTGTAATGAAGTGGCGGCATGCCCAGGACCACATGAGAAACTCTACTCCATACTCCACCACTATCAGCCATTAAACATTCCCTCAGCCTGCACACATATGAATTTCTCATCATGTAGCTCACTTTAAAACTGGACATACCTGAAACAAGCCACATGAAGAGTATAGATAAGAAGTACAAGAGGATTTCAAAGAAGTGAAGACGGGGAGCTGACAGAGTTGGGACAGGCCTTACTGCCATGAAGTGAAAAGTATCAATTACTACTGTTTTAAGATAATTCAACAATCTCTGGTATGTAGGATGAATTACCAATTGCATCATTTATTTAAATGCTTAGTCTAAGGTACAAATCATTCAGTCTCAAATATAAACTTAGTACCTAAGTATTAAAATTGTTCATTATATCAGACTATGACATGACACCATTTGCTTGACAAAATGAATAAATCACAGGTTACTAACAGGAAGGAAGGAAGGGAGGGAGGGACAGAGGGAGGGACGGAGGGAGGGAGGNGAATGGTCAAGAGGGTCACTCTGGAATTGAAAGAGGAAAAAAAGCCTTTATAGATTTTTCTTCAAAAGAACATAGGAGTCGGGGGGGAAAAAGTAGAAACACAGAACATCGGTCTCCATATTCCCATTTAAGCAATGCATCAAAACTTTTATTGAAGACAGTGCATGCTGTCAAAAAATGGATTTAGAGCTTTCAGAGAACTGTGCTAAATGCTGTGAATATCAAGAGGCATATGAAATAGTTTCCCCACTAACTTAGTTTACAAGTAACCAAGACAGATAAATTGTAGTACACAAAGCAATAGACAAACCCAGGAGGTACACACACAGTGAAAAAGATTCCAAGCTGTAGCCCAAGACTTTTCGCAAATTTTATGTTTTCTTTCATTGGTTAGCACATCTGAACTAGCAGGCCAGTGGAGCAAAGGATCTGTCCAATGATATCATTAGGAACATGACAGCCACCATCAGATTCAAGCCAGTAGGCTTGTATCAATTTATTATTATAAGAACCAAATATGTGGTAGTATTTTTAAATAATCTTTGGCTGACACAGTTTAATTCCAGTAAAAGTGACTTTTTTTTTTTTGGACAGAGTCTCACTCGGTCGCCCAGGCTGGAGTGCAGTGGTGCACTTGATCTCAGGTTCAAGTGATGCTCCTGCCTCAGCCTCTGGAGTAGCTGGGACCACAGGCATGCGCTACCATGCCCGGCTAATTTTTGTATTTTTAGTGTAAACAGGGTTTCACCATATTGGCCAGGCTAGTCTCGAAATCGTGACCTCAGGCGATCCTCCAACCTCGGCCTCCCAAAGTGCTGGGATTACAGGAGTGAACCACCACGCTTGTCCAAAAATTTACATCATTTAAGTGGGTTATGAGGATTACCAACAAGAGGAAAACTTGTAAGATTACAGACTCAAACACAATTTTCATAAGCTAGATCCTCTGGACCAGCTGGTTTTTCCAGGTTTTTGTTCATTTGGCATGCACAAGAATCACACCAAGACTTTCTTTGAAAAGCTAGCTTACAGGGCCTCAGTCTACCAATATTCTTATTCAGTAAGTCTAAGGTGGGACCTGGGAACCCACATGTTTAAGGAGTCATGCCTGTAATGAAGTGGCGGCATGCCCAGGACCACATGAGAAACTCTACTCCATACTCCACCACTATCAGCCATTAAACATTCCCTCAGCCTGCACACATATGAATTTCTCATCATGTAGCTCACTTTAAAAACTGGACATACCTGAAACAAGCCACATGAAGAGTATAGATAAGAAGTACAAGAGGATTTCAAAGAAGTGAAGACGGGGAGCTGACAGAGTTGGGACAGGCCTTACTGCCATGAAGTGAAAAGTATCAATTACTACTGTTTTAAGATAATTCAACAATCTCTGGTATGTAGGATGAATTACCAATTGCATCATTTATTTAAATGCTTAGTCTAAGGTACAAATCATTCAGTCTCAAATATAAACTTAGTACCTAAGTATTAAAAATTGTTCATTATATCAGACTATGACATGACACCATTTGCTTGACAAAATGAATAAATCACAGGTTACTAACGGGAGGGAAGGAGGGGGGGGGGGGACAGGGGGAGGGAGGGGGGGGGGGAGGGAGGGAAGGAGGGGAGGGGAGGATATCTTAAGGGAAAAAAGGAAAGATCAGTCTTCTCTTAATCATAATCTATGGCTGATAATAGATTGAGATGTTGCTCCCATTGTTGTTTTGAAGTCCAGATTATTCTTTTCCACCAATAATTTATGAATATGTACTTCAATTTAATAACATTTCTAGTCCACACACCTGTGTTTATCTTAACATCAACACCAATTATAAAGACTATGAAAATTTAAAGTAATATTCCTACCAGCCATGACACTGAACACACCTACAGAGTCTATCTATGGATCATCTCCCTGGCAACTACACAACACACATAGATGTGAAAATATTATTCTTCAAGGGCTCCAGATTTAACATCTAAGAAAGGTCCAAAAATAACACTGAAGCTTTCATAGCACTGAGGACAAGAGTAGAGCTGGCTCTTTGATACTACAAAGAAAAACTTTCAAGTTCACATGTTTTTTCAGTCCAAGGTGGAAAAAAGTGAAAGGGGAGATGTTAGGAACAGGTGAGAATTAGGAAACACTCTCCAGCCTCTTTTAATCTGCTCATTTATTCAAAACTGTAATTCTGCCAACCTCAGAAAGACAAACATACCATGTATTACTCATTATCCAAGGCTTCTCTACTGTCATGCACTCAAGTATCCAGAACTCCCTGCCCCTCAATTTCTCCATCGTGAAAGGAGAGCCAACAAGAGAGATCAGCTTTCAGGAGGAGGCATGATTCAAGTGTCCACAGAAGTGAAAAGATTCATTTCTCTGAGAACACAAGGTTTAAGGAGGCAACATACCTGCTAGGAAAGAACTGTCTCTCTAGAAAAAAACAGTTCTCATATTGTGGCTTGGAACTCTGAACTAGATTGCACCTTACAGAGGCTAGGTACCTAACAAGTCATTTTCCATTCTAACATAACTCCAATATTCTTTTCCCTTGAATGAACTCATTCAATGTTGGGGTAAAAGGAAAAATATAATGGCTAATTTAGTAACACAGCTTTTGTACTTATTTTAAGATGTCTCTTCATCTATTCCAGTTCTTTTCACCTATACTACCAGATCAAAAACTCTTTTGCAATATGTCCAGGGAAAAGCAAATCGAATCTCTGAACCACTTTACAAGTAGGTTCAGTTCTAGGTTATGGGAATCCAAGACCTTTTTCACTGTCTGGAGAAGGCTGAAAAGCATTTACAGTATTGGCTATACAGAGAATTAGACTGATCGCAGAACTCCCAGAATTACATTGAAGCTTATCCCAACTACTAAATTACTTCTGAGAGTGGCTTAGCATCCTAGACATCTTGTCCACAACACAAATTTAGATTGGATGTTCCTGAGACTAACAGAGCATCACCCATTCTTTCACACATATTTGAGAAAGATTTTGTTTATATTTCAGCATCACCCTAAACAAAGGAAATTTGGTTAAATCATTTTAGGAAACAATTCGGTAAAACAAATTCCATGTTCACACTTTAACCTAATAATTCTACTTCTAGAATCTATATTGGGGAATTAAGAAACGGAATCAAAAGTTTATATACAAATATGTATCACTACAGCATTACTTTAAATAGCTAGAACTGTAATCAGCCTGACATTTCCCCAAACATAGGAAAGATTAAATAAATCACAGTCCTACCAATATGGACTGTAATGACATGGAAAAATGCTTACAATATAATGGTACCTGAAAAAAAGTACATTTAAAATTGCATATGTAACATAATTCCAACTTCATTAATATACATATATATGGAAAAAACAAAACAGGAATCACAGGTAATTTTATACATCTGGATTATGGGATTTGTGGGGTTTTTTTTCATAGCTTCATGTGTTTTCCCAGCTGTCTACAATAAGCATATTTATTTTCAATACAGAAAGTTTTTTTTGTTTTGTTTTGTTTTGTTTTGTTTTGTTTTGTTTTGTTTTGTTTTTGAGACGGAGTCTCCCTCTGTTGCGCAGGCTGGAGCGCAGTGGCCGGATCTCGGCTCACTGCAAGCTCCGCCTCCCGGGTTTACGCCATTCTCCTGCCTCAGCCTCCCGAGTAGCTGGGACTACAGGCGCCCGCCACCTCGCCCAGCTAATCTTTTGTTTTGTTTTTTTTTTTAGTAGAGATGGGGTTTCACCGTGTTTGCCAGGATGGTCTCGATCTCCTGACCTCGTGATCCGCCCGTCTTGGCCTCCCAAAGTGCTGGGATTACAGGCTTGAGCCACCGCGCCCAGCCTAGAAAGGTTTTTTTAAGTTACTATGGATAATACTTTTCAGATTGAGCAGAAAATATAGATTGTTCCTTTTCAAATAAAAATGTATGTATTAGAAAAAGAAAAAATGAAAATCTAAAAAACATCTAATAAATATTATGTACAAACTTTTAATAGGCTAGTTTTAATGCATATTTTCAAGTATGTCAGAATATATTAAGCTCATTATTCATTTGTTTTCTAATTCACATATATAAATTAACCAATCTCAGAAAGCTCCTTGGTTCTGTGAATTATTGATGTTGTCACTTGCTACAGACTTAATTCCAAGAAAAATATACGAATCACTACGTCACAAGCACAAATCCTTTTGACACAAATTCAGTTTCTGTGGCAACAATAATATATTGACTTTGCTTTATTTTTCAACTTTATGACACTTATTAATGGCAGAGTTACAAGAAATCTATCATTTTTCTTTATTGTAAATGTAAATGATATCATGCCACCTTGAGAAAGGTAGGGTAAATACCACTTACTAGATAATTCCTTAATGTAAATAAGGTCAAGATGCTGAAATATAAGAAATAAAATAAAAGATTAAGATTTTAGGCAAGACATAGTCTCATAATTCTAATTTTTTTCTACTAGACAATATAATTAGGCCAACATGTGTGAGACACATTAAATATGCAGACCCAGTCTCTCCCCGTATGAGCTTACAACTAAAAGAACAAGATAAACCAATAACCAAAATACATCATAACAAGGTATTCAATGGTGATTGGAAGAAAAGGCGGAGTCTCCACCTGCTAATCACATATGCTTAAATGCATGCTAATTAAGAGGCAAGCATTATAGCAATGATCTAAAACGAAAGGCAAATAAAATTTTAGCCATGATTCAGGTAAAACTTGGAATGTAGAATTTGCTCTTCTAACAGAATGAGAGATTCCTAAAACAATCATTCATGCAACAACTGTTAATTAAATATTGCTATATTCTTGACAAGGGAGAGATCAATAAATAAAACAAAAATGTTTGCCCTAAAGGAACTTATCTTTATTGGGGAAACAGACAATAAGCAAATTACTTATTTAAGATGTTAGAAGGTGATGAATGCTCTGATAAAAATAAAAAGTAGCGTAAGCCAAGAGGGTTTGCAGGTTGCAATTTTAAACATGGGGAACTGAGGTAGGCATAGGCCTCATTCACAAAGTAGTGTTTGAGCAGAGTTGCCAGTGGGCTAAGGTGTCATCTATGTGGATGGGCAGGGGAGTGTTTCCAACAGAAAGAACAGCCATAACAAGGCTGTCAGGAGTATGCCTGATATTAAAGAAACAAGAGAGCTTGCTGGCTCCAACAGCACAAAATGAAGTCAGTGAGAGGGAAGGAGGCAGATCAGTCCCAGACCATTTCAAAGACATGGGCTTTTACTTTTCTAACTGAATAATCACAAATTTTTTTAAGTATACAAATATAAGTAATCAACTTACACAGTAAATAATAATCAGATCAGCATATTATACAAATTACTGAAGGCAGAGAGGAAGGTCTGTACTCAAATAATCATTATTTACTTGAGGGCTCTTTAAGTGGCTTGGTTATGCTTCCACGAGTCATTTACCAGAAGGTATTAGAAATACTCTCAAAGCACTGTAAAGCCAATACAGGCAATTTTGGAAAACTCAGTTAATTCTACCAACTATTTTTTTTAATATGGAATTAGTCCAGGGGGTAGAGGGACCAGTTAAGCATGTCTAGAGAAAAGAGGGTAAGAAAAACAGTATTTACAACCATTTAAACATAAATCCGAGGACCCTTCGGAAGTTTGAGCACCAACCCTAAGGAGTCCCCCAAAGAGGTCTAAACTCAGATGGTAATGTGGTCCATACGTGTGTGAGTCCACGCAACAGGAACCCTTGCAGACAGTCCAGCACCAGCCATGGTTGCCCCTCCTACAGCACCTACAATCAGGGACTCTTTTCCTTCCTGCAGTTAATAATCTCTGATTTACCTCGGCATCTCCAATATGCCCTTTTCCTTTCTTTTTTTTTTTTTTTTTTAAGAGACAGGGTCTTGCTGTGTCGCCCAAGCTGGAATGCAATGGAGTGATCATAGCTCACTGCAGTCTCGAACTAGTGAGCTCAAGCAATCAGTCTCCCAAGTAGCTAGGATTACAGGAGCACACCACCATGCTCCACATTTTTTTTTTTTTTTTTTGTTGGTACAGACGGTGGTCCCACTATGTTGCCCAGACTGGTCTTCAACTCCTAGCCTCAAGTGATCCTTCTGCCTCAGCCTTCCAAAATGCTGGGATTACAGGTGTGAGCCATCTCATCCGGCCAGCCTTTCTACTTTCCTAAATAATCCCCACCTTAAACCAACCTACCTTGGTTTCTGTTTATTTCCGGGCCTTGACCAAGACACTACTGCAGTCCTCTCCCTCTCAATACCTGGCTCACCTTTCAAATGCTACCTGATTCAGGAAGGTTCTCTAAGCTTACCCACATCAAGCATGCCTCTCATGGGACTTTTACGTCCTGCCTTGCGCTGTGGCACAATAGAGCAGTACTGAGCAGAGGTGAACAGCCTGGGCCTTCGGACAAGACTCACCTGGATTAGAATCCAGCTCTGATACCAATCATCTGTGTGATCTTGGGCACTTAAACCCTCTGAGCCTGAATTTCTTAACTGTGCCATGAGGCAAACAAGCATCTTCCCCATAGGGTTGGTAAGAGGCTTAATAGAAAAGGCCGTAGTACACAAAATACTACACCTGAGGTTCAGAAACTTTGACCTATGTTATTCCGCTCCCTTCACAGTAAGATTCATAGCTCTTAATCATTCTCCCCAAGGATACTCCCAACAGTCTTCTCCTCTAGGGCCCTGTAACCAGTCTGTAATCCATCTGAATCCATTTTAAATGTGAACTGCCTCTCCTGTCGGCTTGATTTTTGTCATGGTCACTTTACCAGCAGCTCTGTTTTGCTGGCTGTCAGTTATGTTGGACTGCCCTCTGGGGCCTTTCACATGTTGTCATATTTCTTTGGGGCTCAAATATGGGGGTTGAGAAATCTACACAGTGGCGGTTTCCTAATGCCATCCCCAGAGCCAGCATGTTGCCAGGGCCTCAGGAGACTCACAGTCAGTCAGCTGGATGAATGAGATGTGAGGTAAACAGATCGAGTAGGTACTGCAGATAAAAATTTAGAGTAAGGGTGGATCAACCTTCATTATTATGGAGAAATGATCTCATTTCCATCCTCCCACGGCCTTTTGTTTACAATTCCGTCGGGTCCCTGATCATGGTCTGTCTTGCAGTTTGTGTTTATACCTCCTCTTCTGTTTGTATGTGGCAGGGGATGCAGTTTGTGTTTATACCTCCTCTTCTGTTTGTATGTGGCAGGGGATGCAGTTTGTGTTTATACCTCCTCTTCTGTTTGTATGTGGCAGGGGATGCAGTTTGTGTTTATACCTCCTCTTCTGTTTGTATGTGGCAGGGGATGCAGTTTGTGTTTATACCTCCTCTTCTGTGTGCATGTGGCAGGTACTATGTTCCCCTCAACTTTGAATCCCCAGCCCTACCATGGTGCAGGGAACATTTTAGGCAGTGGTTATCAACCTGGCTACATATGAGAATCACCTGAAAGTTTGTTTTCTTTTCCCAATACAGATGCCTATGTAATATCCCAGGCCAAATGAATCAATACCCAAAGATGGAGCTGTGGGAGGATGGAAATGAGATCATTTCTCCATAATAATGAAGGTTGATCCACCCTTACTCTAAATTTTTATCTGCAGTACCTACTCGATCTGTCTACCTCACATCTCATTCATCCAGCTGACTGTGAGTCTCCTGAGGCCCTGGCAACATGCTGGCTCTGGGGATGCCATTAGGAAACCGCCACTGTGTAGATTTCTCAACCCCCATATTTGAGCCCCAAAAAAATATGACAACACGTGAAAAGCTGCCTGCCACGGATAATTTTAAGGATCCCCCAGGTAACTCTAATGTGCAACCAGGATACAAACGACTAAAACTAGGTAAACTCTTTTAGACTCAGTCTTTCAGTACCAAGACTGTCATCAAGGAATCTCCAAAGATCCCCACATGTAAACAAGGTAGACGCCTATGAGTGTATCTGCTTCCTGCACACCATCTCTTCTCTGAGAATGCCTGTGCCATAGAGGTAGGCCCACCAGTCTTCACTGTTCCTTGTAAGCCAGCCCTGGCCACAGCTAAATACAAGACAGAATATAAACCCAAGCAGAGCCAATCAAATCCCCATTTTCCCAGAATTCTGGAATTGGAATTCAGAGATGAAAATCAGGCTCTACTCTTGCATGCACCAAGGACATACATGTCTATCTGGAATTATGAGGTTCTAGGCTTGGCTGTGTGAAGATCAAAGCAGTGGAAGCCACACAATGCAGAGAACCAACAGTGGAGCTATGCCTAGTGAGAAGCAAAGAGACGCTGGATGGCCTGAGAAAGGGTGAGAGAATGAGAAAAGCTGTCAGCTTTTAGTTCTTGGTTCCAGTCCTTCATGAGGGCCAGCTTGATTCCAGGTGCTACTCTTACGTATCTTTACAATTCCTCCTTTCAGGATTAAAGTAGATATTATATAGGGATCTGTTCCTTTAGACCTTTAACTGAGCCTTTGAGACAGAACCCAAAATTGCTAAATGGGTCCCAAAGTACCCATATGATATAGCCCACTTTATCACTACTACTACAACTTACTGGGCACTTCGCAATTACTAGTATACCCAGCAACCCTAAACATTTGCTATTATCCCCATCTTAGCGAACAGGAAATTGAATAGCACAGAAATGACTTATAAGGGTTGGTGAGTGCCTAGGCTGGGAATGAGTCAAAAATCCAGCCTCATTCTCCTTCCTTTCCCTCAGTCCCCAGAACTATGATGGGACAGCCAGCTGCTGAAGCAGTTTCTGAATTATTTATGAAGCAAAGAATTCAAAAATGAAATCTCAACAAGAAAAAAGAGCATAATTCCAACTGGATGATTACTAAATGATAACAACAACACTGACTACAAAACCGTATCTTAAAACCTCAGAGATAAACGGGCATGGAGGGGGGTTGCAATTCTGTCAATTGACTAACACTAATAAGAACACATGATTTGCTAAGGTGTTTCCTCCCTTTTTTTTTTAAGTTGCTCTCAAATATATAATAGAAATGAAAAGCTTTTTTATTTCTCATTTATAGATTTTTAAAGCTATGGTATATATCACAAACCTTATAAACCATACCCTCCCAATTCAGACTGAAGTGTAGGCCAAAATTATCCACGTTCCAACATGTCGCTAAAAAATGCTTGTCAGGAATTATAATACAACAGCTAAAGAATATTTAATTTCTTAAATTATTGATAACAGTGGAACTTTTCTAAATAACTGAATTACCATTACGTTTTCTTGCATAATTTAATACTACTTTTATTATACCCTGTAAATTGTTTTATCTCTTAAAAGGAATCAAAAAGATGATTACATATTTATAAAATTAGCATCTGAAAAATGGAGAGCACAATTCCAGATTTTACACGCAGTTCCAGTACTATACATAAGATACAGATTACATTTTACATTTCTTTCAGAAATATTAACTGAACAGGATACAGTTACTGCACATTTAAGTTACCAGGCCACCAGGTGAGGGCTGGGTCATAAAGACCTATAAAACACAGTACCTGCCCTGAAGAAGTTTACAATCCAATAAGTTCTAGAGGAAAAAGAAATAAGCTGGGTCACTTATTTTCCCTTTTTGGTGATTCAAAAAATAATATAACATTAGTAACTGCCTGCCAGAGCTAAACATATTGAAAAACACCGATTCATCTCCTTAATGCTTTCCTTTGCACTTGTCATCCAAAGCAATGTGGGGAATTTGGAGAGATAAATTCTAGAATGGGATTTGATACAGAGCGGCCCAATACTGTACCTAATTTGCACTGTGACATATGCAATACAGTGAAATCCTAACACATTACATTCTATATTGCACTTTGGTTATGAACACACCAATTTCTGTAGTCCAGCCACAAGCTCAAGCAACTGCAGTCTAACTGTCCTTGGAAATCTTCCAACAATGCCAAAGGAGACTTCAGCAATGATTCAAGCATATTTGTATAGGACTTTAAAAAGTACAATAGTTTTAGGTTGATTATCGCACCATTCAAACATACTAATAAAAAAAGGCAACAAGGGTTGCAGGAAGTCAGCAGCTGACAGCCACAGGTAAGGGAAGGCACCCAATGATCCTAATAATCTAGTGAAAATTACTAAGGACTGCAGATCTCGCAAGGATGTGAAGATAATTCTCACATGCCTGTTTCTGTCATCACTGATACTGTTTCACTCATAAACTTATTGAGGGTAGCTCCAGAGGCTATAAAGGTGCATCATCTTTGCCAGAATAAAATGTCCATGATATCTCTAAGAGTTAAATCATGTTACTGGAAGGTAGTCTATAAGAAACACCTGACTCACAGGTGAAGCCTCCAAGGGCCATAGGTAGTCCCTTTAAACTTGAATGTAGGCCAATGTCTGTCAGTTGAAGGAGAACTAGAAAAAAAAAAAAATGCGGCCAAGAATACCATAGGAAAATTCTCAGCATGTGTCTTCAACATGTGCAAATTTCTATTTACAGAGAAAAGGTCATTTGGAAAATATAGCCATTTTTGGAAGACTGAGCAGCCAAGGTTCTTACGTATAGGAGATTGGGACCAAAAAAAAAAGGTAAATTTGTTCATCAGTCTATTTGGTACATGTTTGGAACTAGAGACTCAAATAGGGAAAATTTTCTCTTAGGCCTCCCCTTCCCCTCTCCAGCACATCTATCAGATAAGTAAGGCTAACTGAAACTTCAATCAGTAAGGTACAGGACAGTGATATTAGTGCTATAACCGATACTGATCTAAGCATTCCAGAAGAGCTGCTTACAGATACCAGGGAACACCTCAGGGTGCAGATTTGCTTCAAGCATGCACAGAGGACACTGGAATGGACCAAACCAGCACAGAGCAAAAGCTTTCCAGACAGGAGGTCTAGCTTGTAGAAATACATTGCAATCATGCAGGGACCTACAAGTAAATTGTGTGGATGAGGAACTGGAATTTCAGGTGGAAATTGGGGGATCCAACCTAGAAATGTGGGCAACGACAAAGTCATTAAAAGACAAGATCATGCTACTTGGCCTTTAAGTTGTGGATGATGCAGGAGAAAAACTAAAGGGTTTTAAGCAGGTTCCATAATCACACTTGGGTTCCAAAGAAAACTATTATAGCAGCAACATGGTGGATGAAACAGGGTAGACCCAAGAACCAGAGCCAAGGAAATCAGTTAGGAAGCTATTGCAATAACCCAGCAGAGAGATGGAAGGTAAGATAAATGAGGTCAGGGACAGTAGGAGAAGAGAAGAGGCAACTGCTATAAGTATCCAGGAAGCATAATCAAGGTTACTGAATAACCAATGCATATGGAAGTTAAAGATCAAGAAGTTGAAAATAAATCCAAGGATAAAATGATGGCACTGACTAAGAGAAAACAAAAGAAAGAAGTTTATAAGAAAGCAGATAAATTTGAGTTGAGATACGGTGAGTTTGAGGTACCTCTAAGCCATCCATGTAAAATAAGGTTGAATATTTTGGACAGAAGCTCAAAAGAGCATCCTAAAATAAAGATGGAGTTTAAGAAGTCATCAGCTTCTAAATCTGAGCTGTCCAATATGCCAGCCATTAGCCACATATAGCTATTTAAACACAACTTAATTCAAATTACACAAATTAAAAATTCAGCTCTTTGGTAGCAGTAGCCACATTCAAGTGCTCAAAAGCCACATATAGCTAGTGACTATCAAATTGAACATGGCAGGACACAACATTCCCATCATCTCAGAAAGCACTAATCTAAGTGGTAGTAAAAGCTAAAAAAAAAAAAAAAAAAAAAAAAAAAAAAAAAAA
>NW_016810615.1:558363-585066 GCF_001698545.2 Rhinopithecus bieti | reverse complement strand
AAAAAAAAAAAAAAAAAAAAAAAAAAAAAATGGATGACTTCACACTAGAAGCATGCATAAAGTCAAAAGAGAAAAAGAGATTACTTGGAAACACTCATTTTAAAGGGTAGGGAAAGGGTTAACCAAAGATCAGAAGAGAAGAACATGTTAGACCATGGTTTCAAGGAGGGCAAGGTTAGTACAAATACAATGAAGAAGTCATATAGGGTGAGGCTTAAAACAAAAATCAGCACTGGGTTTGGCAGTTAATCTGCCTTGACAACAGAGCAAGACCCTGACTCAAAAAAAAAGCCCACAGCTTTAAGAACTCCACAGCCTGAGTTCTTACAGATTATGCTACATGAACTCCCCAGTAACACTGAAGTATACGTATTGATTCACACCTCTCTTTCCCCATACCAGACTGAATATAAACCTCTTGAAATCAAGGACCAAATTGCATCTACCTGTGTGCTATGCTCAGTATAACTGGCATTCAAAACTTTACTGAATAAATGAAAACAAGTGATTCACAAAAAGTGGCTAAAAAGGAAGAAAGCAGAGCATGGTATTCAGAGAGACAAAGGGTCAAGGGAAAGTTGAAGAGAGGGGTTGTTTGGTTTTCCTTCTGCTTTTTCTTTCACAATGGTAAACATTTCAGCATCATTACAGGATGGAGCGTGTAAAGAGCAAAACTTTCCTGACAGAATGTGGATGGGTCAAAAACAGCAGTAAAGAGATTAACCTTGAACAGGAAAATATATTCCTTGTGTGGATATTGGAGGAGAAACAATGAAGAATGGTTGCAGATATAGACAATTATAGCAAGCTCTAGGAAAACTTTCTCTGAAACAGGTATCAAGGGGCATGCTAAGAGTCAGAAGTAATCATTTCTAAGACCTTAAGTGAATGCTGTGGTATGTTCCCATGTGGGAAACAAGTGGGTGCTTGACACACAGAATATCATTGGAACGACACAAAAGAGCCAGGTGCAGTGGCTCACATCGGCAATCCCAGCACTTTGAGAGGTTGAGGTAGAAGAACTACTTTAACCCAAGAGTTCAAGACAAGCCAGGGCAACATGATGAGACCCTGTCTCTACAAAAAATAAATAAATTAGCTAAGCAGTGCAGCGTGCCTGTGGTCCCAGCTACTCCAGAAGCTGAGGTGGGAGGATGGCTTGAGCCCAAGAGGTGGAAGCTGCAGTGAGCCATGATTGTACCACTGCACGCCAGCCTGGGTAACAGAGTGAGACACTGTCTCAAAAAAAAAAAAGGATATAAAAGAAAATAATAAGCTAACCAGCAGCCCTTGGGGCTGCTCTCCCTATGGAGTAGCCATCTTTTGTTTCTTTACTTCTCTGGTACTTTCTTTCACATTAAAAAAGAAAAAATAATAAATGGCATCATGGCGGGTGGTGGGGGGTACCTTAATTGGTGGTCTAGGACGGAAGGGAGGCTTAGGGAATTTCCTTTTGTACTCCTACATTGTTGGACTTTTTAAGAAGTACAGACGTTGTTTTTCAGTTTATTTATTTTTTAAGACAGGATCCCGCTCTGTTTCCCAGACTGGAGTGCAGTGACACAATCATGGCTCACTGCAACCACAGCTTTCCGCATTCAAGCAATCCTCCCACCTCAGACTCCCAAGCAGCTGGGACTACAGAAATGCACCACCACGCCAGGCTAATTTTTTTGTATTTTTTTGTACAGACGGGGTTTCACCATGTTGCCCAGGCTGGTCTTGAACTCCTGGACTCAAGCAATCCACATACTTAAGCCTCACAAAGTGCTGGGATTATAGACATGAACCACCATGCCCGGCCGCTTTTTCAGTTGAAAAAAACTATTTGAGCAAAAAAGAATCAGGCCCATAGATAAGGTAAAGACAGTGATAAAGGTTTAGCATAAATGCTGTGAGAAATGGAAAAGGAGATGGCCAAAGAGCTAGTTAAAAGCCAGGACCCATCATACCCCATTCCCAGTTAACCTCTCTCTGTGTCAACCCCATCATGTGCAAAATAACAGTAGGGAGAGTGCTCATTTCAAAGCACTGTGTGAGGGATAAGAGATTAAAACACTGCCCAGCCCATTGTACAAGCTGAACAAATGCAGTTATTGTGATGATGATTGTTATCTAGCAGCACTGAGGACACATAGATACCCAATGTCTAAGGGCATCAGTTCACAAAGCTGGGAGTGGTTTCCACCAGGATGCAGGAACCCAGTTCAGCCACAGAAGCCTGCCAGGTTGCTCCAGGTTTGGAGATCTGAGGCAACTGAACAAGGAGGCCAAAGGTTCTATTATTTATTGATATTCTACCTTATGTGAGGTGTGAGGAAGCGAGGAGTTTGAAGGCATCCCAGTTCAAAGGGAGCTCCATGGTTACTTTTGTGGAGTGTGGGTTTAGTGTGGAGCAAATGTCGACAGCAGGAGGCAAACAGAGAAAGAGAGGCAATGTCAAGAGGCTGTAGGTCTACGTGAAACAGAAAGGAAGGGAATATATCCAGGCACCAAACAAACCTCCGGTGTGTGTCCCACTGCAATGAGTGGCTGAGTCCCTGGACACAATGCCAGTGTCCCCCAGGAAAAAAAAAAAAAAATGCTATGAGGAGAAAGGAAGTAGGAAACAAGAAGAGGTTAAAATGTTGTCAATAACTGGGAATTTAACACTACAGTGATGAGATCTTCCCTATTAATAATAGCTGTCACATACTAATTGTGCTGTGTCTAAGCTAACATGTTGAGTTAACATGTGTTAACTAATGCTCACAACAATCTATAAGCATAGAGACTAATTACTTCCATTTTACAGAAGGGAAAACAGAGGCACAAAGGTTGATAATTTGCCCAAGGATATACAGCCATGTCTGAGTCTCTCTCAAGTCTTTTTATCACAGTTTAAGGGTGGGACTTTAGAGCCACAATGCCAGGCCCAAGTTCTTCAATAACCCACATATGTTTCTGGTAGTCTTTACATACCCTTGCCCACCACCACTAGGAACTTTTATAAAAAGAAATGAATAATTAGGGTATATTAATAACATTTAAACAAATTCATCATGAATGGGTTAATGAACCAGGAAATATAAAGTTACAAGAATACTTTGTTTCGATTTTCAATTAGCCAAACATTTAGATTCCTACTGTAAGCACAAGTCTATACCAGGCACCACAGAGAAAGTGACTTCCAAAAGCTTACAAACACATGCATAAAGTAACTAAAAGCAGGTTCAATATAACATAACAATAACAGCAAAACTGTACCCTCAAAAGAGATCGAGTGGAGTTAGAACATGGTTTTAATTTGAGACCGTCATCTTTTATAAAGAAGTGAAATTGTCACATTGAATTTCTCAATGCAGATTATATGCACTCCATTTTTCATGTTCATTTCCCAGGCTGTCAATTTTTTCATTAAAAAAGAATTGTAATTGTCATTATGCAATGAATTCAATCAAACGTTTTAATAAACAAAAACAGTTTAATTCTATAGTAAAGTCCATAACTAATGTCACCAATTTGCAAATCTTTTATTTAAAAACTGAATGTTACAAAGTTTCATTTTATGACACTCAAATAAACAGCCAACCTCAGAAAAAATGCAGAAATTACGGGATAAACTCTCCATATCTTGGGAAGATACTTCATAATAAAATTAACCAAATAAATGCAGCATTATGGATCTCACAATTAATCCACTAAGGGCTTTTACTAAGGGCTTCAAGAAATTCTACATCATAACTCCTTTGAGAGAACTACAGTACTATGAACAGGTATTCAGTCATCTTCAACTCAAGAGAGTGTGTACTGAAGACCACAGCTGCTTGGTTATATCTCAAATTCCTCAGCACACAGAATGAACTCACATTTGATACATTAATTGATAGTCTCCTCCTTCCTTTCCAATATTTAAGATCTGCCATGATCCTCAAAGATGGAGAGATCAGAAAGCTATGGAGTATTAATTCCATTCACAGATTTACTTTTAGGGAAAGATACATATATCTATCTAGCTACCTAGCTATCTATATATATATATTTGGATTGTAGATGTAAATGTGTTTTAGTTTTATAGCTGTAAAAAGTGATAGGCACAAAGAGTCATACTTAGTTTTATATCTGTACATATATTAGCAAAATATATATACACACATATATGTGTATATATGTGTATATGTATATATGTGCATATATATGTGTGTGTGTGTATATATATAAATTGGAACCCTAAAAAATCAAAATTGAATTTAAAAAAAAAGCCCTATAAACCCAGGAAATGAAGAGTAAAGATTAAAAGGAGATAAAGATAGGAAGGGAGAAAATGAACATTTCAATGGAATTTATGATATTTCATTTTTTTAAGCTTATTGGTGAGTATACAGTGTTTTACACCTCTTTTGTATGACACATACATAAAATATATTTTTTAAAAATTGCAAGTTTCTTGTTTACCCAAAAAAACTATTAGAAGCAAACTGTTTTGAAACACATTGTATACATCCTTCACTACTGATAAATACTTACTAATCACTTTTATCTCATCACTAAACAAAGGACTAAGGTGAAAAACATTTGCCTGGTTCAGGTACACATCTAATTTCTTGACTCAAGTCATCTCTGGGTACCCCAAACTGGTCTACAGAGGACTTCCACAAATTCTACTTAAGTCTTACGTTTTTCAAGATCATCTTAAACATTAGAACTAAAGTAAGCATATTCTGGACATTGTAAATGACCCACTCTATAACCGTGTTCTGTCAGGAACTTTTGGTTTTACTTTTGTAAATACTTTTGTATTTACTACCAATATGGTACCCAATGAGGGCCAAGCAACATCATGACACAACAGATTTTCACAAGCTCTTCCACTTAGGAAGAATTCAGTTCCAAAAGCCTATGTATAATTCCAAAATCACCCTATTCTGGGAACTATGCACCCACAGGTATGGAAAATTAGATTTCAAGAGAAAAATGAATATAGAAGCGGGTAGTATAAGAGTTTTGATTTTTTCTGCTGCTTCAACAGTTTCATAACATTTACTAAAAAATTTTATATATGGCTATTTTCTTTTAAAACAGGTGTATAACAGTTCACAACTTCATCTACAGCCTCAAGCCAAGAACTATGAAAAAGATAATAGGCCTCTGATGACAGGCCCCTACTAACAGTGTAAGGCTATCTGTGAACTCCTCAGTCTACACATATCTTCCTCAGCCTCTGGGATTCCATTTCCACCCAAGAATCAAATTGATAGAAAGAAAAACAGCAAAATATACACATATTTTTCCACTATTAAATCCAATAATGATGACTTAATTTCAGCAAAACATCATCAATCGCATTAAATTAATGTTGCCGTTAATTTGAATTTTATGGGTTTTATAGTTTTGTTTTGGATTGTAGATGTAAATCTGTTTTAGTTTTATAGCTGTAAAAAGTGATAGGCATAAAGAGTTATACTTAGTTTTTTATCTGTACATATATTAGTAACATTATTTTTATTATCATTCAAGTCCACATTGGAGTATCACAAGAATTTTTTTTCCTAAGTTTGAAGTTGTCTCCTTTATAGGGTTTTTTGTAAGTTACATTTGTACCCCAAGTTTCATCATCATATTACCCCCATTTTAGAAATAAACAGGCCCCTAAGAAAGCTTCAGAAACTTGCTCTGACCATTCAGCCATCAGATCAGAAGTCTGCATCAATCCAAATGTCACCTGGTATGCCAGGATAAGAACTAAGAACAGAATGCCTCTGCCTCTACCACACCAAAAGGAAAAAGCCTGGTTCAATTAAGTTTTCCAGTATTAGAAAGCTATTCAAATATCCAATGTATTCCTAATGCCCTAAGGTATAGGCAAAAATTGTACTATGATTACTGTTACTACTAATGATAACAAAAACAACAATCCTGTAAATGGTAAATATTTACATAGAGGTCACAATGAGCCAGGTACTATTCCAGGCCCAAAACATAACTTTTAATCTTCATGACAACCCCATGTTACACATGAGAAAGGGGAGGCACAAAGAAAGGTTAAGTAATTGCTCAGTTCACACAGCTAATAAGTGATATTGCTGGGATTCAACCCCTGAGAGTGGTTCAAGTCACTGCTCATAAATGTTACTCATAATGCTTCTTCTACAAAAAACTGTAAGAAAAGATAGCAGTGGGTCTTTTGAGGAATAAAATCTATGGTAAGCATTTCCAAATAGTTTTCACTAAGTAACTAGTAACATGAATGTTTCAGGACCAAAGCTTATTTAAACTCTTAAATTCTCCCCTAAGTTAATAAAGACTATTCAATTTGCTATTTGAGAAAAATTACTCCCAATGGTAAGGTATTTCAATGCCATCCTGCTGCTACTGAGAGAAAAGTTACCTTTGTAGATCCTGTTCAAAGAAAGCCTATGCTTTGATCCTGAATATCCCATGAAGTAAAAGGTTATGCTTAATCTATATTTTATAAATCTAAAAGTCAAATTAGTTTCTGAGATAAACAAGCAAGAGTGTAAGGATAAGCATATTCTTTAGCATTCATTTGATTCCTAGTTTAGAGGATACTACGTGCTGAGTTAAAGACAATTACATTAGTGTAATACGTAGCAGTTTTTTCCTGTATTATTCTGCAAGCATAAACAAGTTATACACATGCTAATTTACATTCTATATAAAAAGCCAATTTTAAATCCAATTTATAAGGCAATAAATATATAAAGATTCTAGGACACAGCAATAAAGTTATATCATAAAGTAGAGTTAATTCAAGACAACAATAATGAAAGCATGACAAATTTAAGCATTCCACCAACTGCACAAAGGTGTTTCAGGTAACATCTGTTCAGAAGCAATTGCTACAAGATAGACTAGATGAGATGCAAGGTTTCACCATGTAATAAATGTATGTCAGTTTGCTTGCTTCATAATTAAAGACATGAGTCTTTGAAAAAAGCAATTAAGCCTTGCTCTAAATCTGAGAATCATCTCTATCCCTACCCCTACCCCTTTTTACCCTCAAAGAAAAGACCCAGAGTGGTCCAGGAGTATTAAATACCATATGTTATCTACTTTCAGCAACTAAATATATCCCCCAAAAAGCCACTTAACATATATGGTTTCTTTTGATAAATCATTTATTTTAAAAAAAAAAAAACAGGGTTTTTCTGTTTTATTAAGAAGCATAGAAAGGAAAGAAAGGCTGGTATAATTGAGAGCAATTTCTTAGAGGAGCAGCCTGAATAAAATGATTTTACCTCCTTCTGAAGGTTACAATGTCTGGTGTACGTTAGGTAGAATTCTGACATGAATAAAATGTAGGTGCCTAAAGCTTTCAACTAAAAACAGTATCTAAATTCTTGACGGTTTAACCCTAGGACAACTGAGAGCATCACTTAAGCTGAGAATTCAATGAAGGAACAAGTTCAAAAAACCAAAAAGAGCATTCAGAAATCACCTCTATCTTTTCCCAGCTTTATAGAAACTATAAATATCATAGAGTAGACAAAACATGAACGGAGGTTTTGGTTGTTACTCCAGTTACGGTTTATTTGGCTTTTGTAATTTGGTTATCTTCTGCCCTCCCAAATTACAAACCCTCTGAAATAAAGTGAAAGGAGAGATTTAAATGAATCTGATGGTCCTCCTTGTAACTATACCTAGCTTCGTTTCCTATGGCAGGTGTTAACACATTACCACAAATTGGCAGCTTAAAACAACAGAAATTCATTCTCTCAGTTCGAGAGGCCAGAAGTCCCAAATCAGTTTCACTGCACCAAAATGAAGGTGGGCTGCTCTCCTTCTAGAAGTTCTAGGGGAGTAGCATTCCTTGACTCTTCCAGTTTCAGATGGCTGCATTACCAATCTCTGCCTCTGCAGTCACAACACCTTCTCCTCTTCTGTGGTCAAATAACAATATATGTGTTTGCATTTAGGGGCCACTGTGATAATCCAGAATAATCTCCTCATTTTAAAATCCTTAATCATCTGTGTAAAGTCCTTTAAAAAAGAAAACAGGAGAAAAGGCATACAGAGGTATTATGTGCCAATGTGGCAAGTGTGGAGTCATACAAAGTATGAAACTCAAAGAAGGGCCAGATGGCTAAAGCTTAAATACCCTCTTCATAGGGAAGAGGGAAGTGGGGGATCTAAGGCAATTTACAGGATGAGTAAATAATCTTTAGGGGGGATGAATGGGCCCAAAGAAGAGACAACAGTCTAAGACAAAGTTTGTCTGGGCTCGGTGTGGTGTCAACTCTAGTCTTCCTTCCTTCAGGATGCATCTATTTGAGTTGAGATGTCTGAGAAAGGGATTCACAACAGTTGAGTATCTTCTGGAGGATACAACCTTTAGGTAGATAGGGGAACTTCAGAGAAGACCCTTTCTTGCATTTCCGGCTCCCCAGGTTCTCTCGATTTGAAGTCCAGAGTGGCATATTTGGGGGTATAATTTTCTGAGCCCTAACAATGCTTTCTTTCTCATATTAGTATCATAAGCTCCAAACAGAAGTTGCTTGAATAAGTGCATTTTCTTTTTCTACCAGTACAAGATGTCTGCTGGCAGGTAAGTTCCTAGGTTAACCTAACCTATAGTGGCTCAGAGACCCAAATCCTTCCTATATATTTTGTGTGTGTGTGTGTGTTGTTTTGTTTTGTTTTGAGACAGAGTCATCTCACTCTGTCACCCAGGCTGGAGTGCAGTGGCGCAATCTCGTCTTACTGCAACGTTTGCCTCCCAGATTCAAGCAATTCTCCTGCCTCGGCCTCCCGAATAGGTGGGATTATAGGCCCCCACCACCATGCCTGACTAATTTTGGTATTTTTAGTAGAGATGGGGTTTCACTATGTTGGCCAGGCTGGCATCGAATTCCTGGCCTCAAGTGATCCACCTGCCTTGGCCTCCCAAAGTGCTGGGATTACAGGCATGTGCCACCATACCCAGTCCCTTCCTATATTCTTGCTCTGCCATATGTAGCACAGCACATATGTCCTCAGCTAACTATCCTCATGACCAGAAGAAGACTATGGCAAAATAAGCATCACATCCTGACTACGGCCAAAGGCAAAAAAAAATGGGCTATTGCTTCTTGTTAGCCTTTTCTTTTAGGTGTTGTATTTTCAATGCTAGAATTTCCACTGTGGTCTTTTTAAAGTTTCTGTTTCTCTGTTGAGTTTTCCTATCTTTTCATTCATTGTGAGCATATTTCATTTATATTCTTAAATATGGTTATACAACTGCTTTAAAATCCTTATCTATTAATGTTTACAACTGAGTTATCTTGAGGTTGGTCTCCACTGATTCCTTTTTCTTGTTTGTGTGGATCACATTTTCCTGTTTTTTCCTAATGTCAAGTACCTTTGCACTGTATCCTGAACATTGTGAATGTATGGTGTTGGGACTCTGAATTCCTTCTATTCTTCTGAGAAGTATTGCTTTTTGTGTTTGTTTTAGCAGGCAGTTAACTTGGCTGAACTCTCAAACTGCACATACTGTCCCATCTGCTGGATGGGACCTGAAATCTTAGTTCAGATATGTTAGCCCTACCTGTGCTGCTTGGAGTCTGTCCCACACATATGGGGTTCAGAAATTTGAGGAGTCTACACACAGAATCTGGGGCTACCCATTTGTGGCTCTTCTCCTTTCCAGGACTTCCTCCTCATTTATCAGCTATATGGTCACCAGAACTCTGCCCTCTGTTTTTTTATGCCAGTACAACTGTGGGCTTATATTCTAGTTTTAACCACCCATCATGACCCTGATTAGGGGCTTCCCTTATGCAAAAAGCTGCAAAAAATGACAAACTTATCCAGTGCTAGTCCGTTCTTCAAGTATTGACTCCAATAGCCATGTCTTTTGATCACTCTCCAGTGTTTTAATAGTTGCTTTTTATAATTTTGTCATGTGAGAGGTCTGTGGTCCAATGAGAGCCACTCAGCCAATACTGGATGCAAAATTTTTGCTAGTCCCTTTTTACAGAGCAAAGACGTCTTTCTCAGAATTCCCCAGCAGATTTCTCCTCTAGCTTACTGGCTAGAATGGTTTTCATCTGCTCTTTGTTAATCCCCTTTGTTCTGGGGCCTGCATGCCTTGAAGGATTTGGCTGCCACACACTGGCTGGTATACATTAATGAGTTGGGTTACAGTTTATTCATTAAGCTTGTGAGCTAAGTTCATGTGTATCCACCTCAGACATAGATTCAATCTCCATGTGCTGACCCTATCACTGTCCAAGGCACCAGATGTCCAGATGTGTGGAACTTTGGGGCTGCCTCCTGGTGGAGTTCAACAGGCCCAGGACAGTGATGAAGGCAGGCGCAGTGGCTCACGCCCGTAATCCCAGCACTTTGGGAGGCTGAAGCAGGTGGATCACTTGAGGTCGGGAGTTCAAGACCAGCCTGGCCAACATGGTGAAGCCCCTTCTCTACTAAAAACACAAAACTAGCCGGGCATGGTGACGCATGCCTGTAATCCTAGTTACTAGAAGGCTGAGGCAGGAGAATCGCTTGAATCCAGGAGGTGGAGGTTGCAATGAGCCAAGATTGTGCCACTGCACTCCCGTCTGGGCGAGACTCCATCTCAAAAAAAAAAAGGAATGTATACTCTGAAGCCAGCATGCCTAGGTTCAAATCTCAGCCTCATGAACTGGCAGCTGTGTGATTTTAGGCAGCTTAATCTCTGTATACCTTGGTTTACTCCTATAGCAAACAAGGTTAATAATACTACCTACCTCACAAGGTTCTTCTAAGAATTAAAGGAGTTTTTAATTATAACATACCTAGAACAGTGCTTGGCTCACTCAGAAAAGTTAACTGGTAAATATACAGAAATTAAAGGACAAGATGAAAAATCTCAAAACCTGCCAGGCGCAGTGGCTCACACCTGTAGTCCCAGCACTTTGGGAGGCCAAGGCCGGCGGATCACGAAGTCAGGAGATCGAGACCATCCTGGCTAACACGGTGAAACCCCGTCTCTACTAAACATACAAAAAAAAAAAATTAGCCGGGCGTGGTAGCGGGCGCCCGTAGTCCCAGCTACTCGGGAGGCTACTCGAGAGGCTGAGGCAGGAGAATGGCGTGAACCGGCGAGGCGGAGCTTGCAGTGAGCCAAGATCGCTCCACTGCACTCCAACCTAGGGAACAGAGCGAGACTCCGTCTCAAAAAAAAAAAAAAAAAAAAAAAGAAAAGAAAAGAAAATCTCAAAACCAAAACTGAAAGTACTACAATGACATAATCAATCAATAATTACCAATCTATTCGATGGAAACGATTAGATGATTTAAACTGAAGTCTGTAAGAACTTTTAGAGGACTCTCTTAATTAAAACCAATTCCTTCATCAACTTGGACCACCAATTTACAGGCTCCCTTTGACTGGACTGACCTACATCCTGGAGATGGACACTTCTCCTAGAAGCCACATGTCCTGCTCTGCCACCACTACCTGTGTGTTGCTAAGAGCAATGAGAAACAGGTATTACTGAAAGGCTTTCCACAATCTATAGGACCACTGTTCTGTTCTACAAAGAATATAGGCCTCGGGTCCAGGTATTAAGAGGGTGGCCTAGGGCAGGTTCCAAGTTTAATTCCTATGGAATTTTATCTGCTTTCACAAAGTCTCCACCCAGATACTTGCCCTGTCCTCTCAGCCTCCTCCATCTCTCTTCTATGCCCCAGTAGCTATCCCTACCATCTCAATGCTCACGGCTTAAGATATTTTCAAATGAGACCATGTTGGTTAATTCACAAGCAGCCCAAAGTCAATCGATTCATGGCACAGCCAAAGTATCATACAATTACAATAGACTAATTTCTACTATTTATACTTATCTATGGGAACAGATATCTATGCTACAAACTCTTTTACCCAACTCGCAAGTGACGTGAAGCCCGCAACTATACATTTAGTAGAAAACAGGAATTTGTTTGCCTACTTTATCAGGACTCAAAGTAAGATTTCAGCGAGTACCAGAGCTCCTGCTTTCTTACACTAAGACAGAAGGGAGTGACCAGTTTACCACTCCATTCCACTACTTGCTTGCTGCTTTGCAGAAGTGTGCAAAACACTAGCCACCTAAATTATTCCTATCCATCATATCACCAACCTATATTACTTGTTCCAATCAAAAGTAGCTGTCCCAGGATCGGATAATGACTGGGTGACCTGAAAAGATTTATGATAACGTCAATTCATCCAATCAAGAAAAAGCCAAGAACTGACATGAGATCTGCAAGAACAGTGACTGACTTGACACCTGCAAGTACAATTGCTTTCTGAGGCATTGCTGGGACTTTTGATGGTCTCAAAGATCCCTCTCCATCCAAAAAACAAGAGTTCCTGGTATGCAATCCAGAGCAGTGAAAGGTAGGCAAACTGGGAAGAGCTGCTCAGGAAGCAGCCTTGAGACTGGGATACTGAGCTTTAGGACAGGAACAGAGTAGAGTTGTGCCTGGAACTTCTGTCCATCTTAAGATTTCCAGTTCAACAGGAAGGTGGTCCAAAATCAGTAGCATGCCCAGGCTCCTGGCAGACAAACTCAAACTCTCTCCAAAGAAAAGCATCTCTGGAATCTTAAGGGTGAAGATAAAGCAATGAGCTTACAAAGATAAAGAAGCACACGAAAGAGAGCAAGGCATCATGAATTTGAGTCAATGTAGACTGCCCAGATTGCAAATAGCAGAACTGTCAAATAAAGAAGAAGAACAACCAAATAGGAAATGTCTAAAGAAATAAATGAATAAGAAACAAAAGACTATCAAGAATGCCCAGGCAGATTTGAAAAATAAGCAAATGGAACTTATTAAAATAAAAAATAATTGCTAAAATCAAATATTCAGAAAAGCAGCAGATTAGACATAGCTGATAACAAAATTAATGAACTGGAAGATACAACTAAAGAAGTTACCATATAAGCAAAAATCTAAATTAGCTTCAAAGAAGAGTCCAAATTACTTCTGAATTAATTGGAAGTCATGATTCAAATCAGACTCCCGCCCCAAAACACAGTGTTTTAGATGTGTTTTTTACCTTTACAGCTTAAGAGTGCCATCTTTTAGATGTCATTTCATCTTTATGAGAACCCTTTTAACAAATGGCATGCTGAGATGGTCAATGTGACATACATAAGAATGAAAAACAGCACAGAGACTGGAAACCAAATGATCAAATCCTTCAATGAAACTTAACATAAATATTAATTTAGATCCTGTTTTCATGACCTCCTTGCTGGGAATGAGTCACAGAAAATAACACTTTGTATTCTGGACCACAGAAGTTAAAACAAAATAAAATATGATTATTAACCCAGAGAGTAGACTATAAAAGGAAGAAAAGTCATTGCCTTAGAGGATTCTTCTCACATGAGGCAAAAATCTTTCATTGGGAAGTTAACTCTGTCCTATTCATTCTTCAGATCTGTCAAGATAATGATCAAGTTCATATCTGATCCTTCTGCAAAATGTCACTATTCCTATGACCATTTTGATACTTAATTTGGCATAACTAATCTATGCTGTTCCTCATTTTCAGTATTCTGATATATCTCATGTATCAGAATATGGGCTCTCAGTCTTATTCAACTATTATTTTTAACTAAATGTTATAGTTAGCAACTGGTTCACAAACCATTATTCTCTTAATTTGCGAATCATGAATTAAATTTCTCACAATTTTTACTTGCCCAAATAAGACAAATACTGTACTATCACACACACACACACACACACACACACATAGTTTTTCCATATTCCTAAGGAAAATGGTGGAGTGGTAAATGTGAAATTTCAATTCTGTTGGACTCATCCCAAATCTATCAATCCTCTATGTGATTTATTTACACACACATACCCCAAAATAATCATCACTGCCTATACTTTCACTAATTGACACCAACGAAAAGACAAGGTGCTAATCATGACACTTTCCTTAAGTGTTAAAGACAAGCAAAACAGAATAGCAAGTTTCAAATATTTAGAATTCTTTCCAAGCTAAGCAAAACATTCTTTAGTAGTGACCACATCACCCGCCAAGTTTTAAAACGAGCTGTTTCAACTTGGAAAATTATACTCACCTTAAAAGTTCTTATACGTAATTAAAAGTTCTTATTAGATTAAAATAATAAGCAGAAAAAAAAAAAATGCTGTGACCTAAAAGTTCACTTTGATACATCTTATACCTTCTTACACTAGGGAAGAAGGGAGAAGTTCGACTTAAAAAATGCATTGTCCACCTAGATGACGTCAACGCATTTATACATTTGAACTGCTTTTCACATCAGCCCTAAGAAATTTGGGGGCAACACAAAGATCTGGGCATTTGTCACAGGATCCAGCTACAACTAGACCCGGTCGTTGTCAATCTATGATGATTGGCACCTCGGGATCTCTAGAATAAAATTTGGTCCCCAAATTCTTGTGGGCCCACTGTCGGCAGTCAGCCCTACGGCGGGGCGGGAGCGGCCCCACCCTAGCTCCAGGCGATACTTACAAATTTGGGGCGCTTCTCCCCAGGCTCCTCGGGGCCACCGGGCGGCGGAGGGTGTTGGGGGCCCTTCCTGCGCGGCATCTTGCTTTCCCGGCAGCCGCGGAGTGAGGCTGAGGAAGGGTAGGGAGTCCCAGCGGCTGAGCCTTGGGTAGGGTGGTGCAGCCGCGGCCGGTGCCGTTCCATCTTTCCCCGCAGCTCCGGAGCTCAGCAAGCTGCAGCGGGGAGCTGAGGGATCGGCAACGGGTTTGTCTCCCGGGGTCCGCCACCCAGTCAGCAAAGCCTAGCCCAACCGCTGAAGTCGGGGCCGCAGCCAACACAACTGAAAACTCCCGCCACCCGTGTTGGCCCGGACTGGCCAATCCCGCGCCGCCGAATCAATGACACGCTGAGGTACCGCCCCTTCCGGGCCTCGCGAAACATGATTGGCCATGCCGCCTGTCAATGCCGCCGCTCAACCCTTCTGGCGGTCCAGGCCGCTCACCTTAAGGGCATAGAGTGGCGTCAGATTTGGAGAAGGGCCGGGGACCATGGAGGAAGTCATCGGCCTGGATTTCTTTGGATTTGGAAATAGGGTTCCAGCAGAACTGGAAGGCGGGCGAAACAGACCCTGCGCCACCATTTGAGCAGCGCTGGAATATAAAACCATCTGCTAGCCCTCTCCTTGCACGTCTGGGGCTGGAAAAAGTAGTTCTGGGACTGGGTACGGTGCTGGAAGGGGTACTAGGCAGGACAAAACGACGGGGCCCACGACGCTCCAAAAGGAAGCCTTCTGTACATATTTCCTGCCTAAGTGCTCGCTCTGAGGTGGCAGAGGGGTCCACCCAAAATCAGAGCTAGGCTAGGCTGAGCCCTTCAGGAGCTCACAGTCTCATCTGGTTCTCAAACCCTAACACAATTAACCAAGGAATGTAAATGTCTATAGCAGTTGTTTTAGAAGTTCCTTGAGAACAAAAAGGGTAGTTATTAAATCTGAAGGAGTGGATCTGGAAAGGTAAAAGGAAGGCTGCACAGGTTTTCACTAGGCAGGAAACAGTGGTGGGGCATTCATTTAAAAAAGGCATTCCATTCCAGGCAGGAGCAAGGCCAAGAGAGCATAGAGGTGAAGAAACTTTAAGGTCACATAACAAAGGGCCTTGAACTGAAACCATGCAAAAGAGTTTGTTGTGTAAACCCAAGGTCAAGCTACAAGGCCAATACTGTTTTCTCAACACATCAATATAGCCCCTTTAAAAATGAGCTTTTCCTGGGAACTATTCCTTTAAGATATCTGTCTTCTGATTATATGGAGGTGGTGTAGGCCAAGACTCTGAGAAACATGCAGTATTGATTTTGGTAAAAGAAGCAACTCTAGGTACTCTGAGGAGATTGGCACAGAGGTTCAAAAAATGAGCCTTAGTTCTCAGTAAGTCTTCACGCTACAGGTTTTCTTCTTTAATATTTGTTTTACTGTGCCAGACTCTACAGCTCTGTCCTCAAAGAGCACATAATCTGTATGAAAACTTACAGGAGAACAGCAAGGTCAGGAGAACTACAAGTAGTTCCTTATGTCTTGATGACAGACCCAGATACAGATTTTATTCCTACCATTTACTAGCTATTTGGTACTGGAGATGATGTTTAACTTTTGTTGCTGCTTCATCTACAAAAGGGGGCTAATTATACTAATACGTATGAAAGAGGGGCATTTTCAGGCCTAAATAACATAGCATATGTAAAGCCCTTAGAGTTTCGTAAATGCTCCTACAAGAATTTTGTAGTTGAACAAGTTGGGATTATTACTCAGGGAGTAATAATTATGGGGAGCCATGGAGTGTCTTAGGTAAATGGTATTAGAAAGCACTTAAAGGATCTGGGCTTTGATTAGGTGATTTGGGGAAGACTCCATGGAAAGAGGTGGGAAGGGTTGCTCAAGATTAGGTGCCTTCAGGAAGTGCAGACAGTTCATATCTAGGAGGATGGCAGGCTAAAAGACAAGCCTAAAGCTGTAACTGACAAAGAAGCATTAGTAATCCATATCATGGAGAGAGGGGAATGTTTGATTTCAAAAGACAAAACAAATTTACTTTAAAGATCTAATTGGCTTTTATTTGCAATTCCAGAATAGGCAAAACTTCATTCTCTAAAATGGAATCAGTGTTCCAGTGAGCTAAACAGAGGAGGTTGGTTTTATAGGCAGAAAAAAGCTAGAGAACAGAAATAAGGAATGAGAAGCAGATGAGTTGTTTCAAAGTTACTTTCCTTATAGGGTTAAAACAGAGGGGAACTTTCTTAACATACCAGCTCAGATAAACTTGGCCCCTTCTGATTGGGTGCTATGAATTTCCTGGTTTTGGAAAACTGGCTGATTTCAGAGGTGAGTTGGATTATGTGGCAATAAGCATGAGGGACCATTCTGCTTAGGTCTGGTCTGCCGGAGTCTAGTGCAGCAGATTAGTCTAAAACAGGTTAGTCTATAATCGTTTCCCATGAATGTATTTTACATTGATATTTTGTGATTTGCACATTGACCTTGTTATTGTCTGTGCTTAGAAAAAACATGGAAGTGGTCTTGTTTTGTCTAACTTCATCATGGTCACAGAGTGACCCTGTCTGATACTGTTGTTCTGTGAGATGCTGTTCATCAGAACAACATGGCCTAGCTATGAGTGTCAGGCCAGTTTCTAAAAACATTGAGGCTTAGCTGTAAGTGTCAAACTAGTGCCCTGATGTCAAGGACTGCTCCTTTCTTTATCATGTCCTTGCCACATAGAAGGTACTAAATATAAGTAAACAGGAGCCATGATAATTAATTTTCAAGTTTACGTACAGCAGTCTGAATTTTTTCTCATAGAAATGCACTGGAACTTCAGTGTATTAGTGAAAATATCTTTGTTTAAGTTTTATGTTTTTTTAAGTACAGTTTACATGTGTGCCCACAACATATTTAAACCTCGTAACAGCATGCACTGACCCTCATTTTGATCACCCAGCAAGATGATACACCCCACTGAGTCAATAGTCATGGAAATGCTACCTGGTGCCAGGCCTAGTGTGCAGGGCTGGTAAAAAGTTGAAGGTGAAAAAAAAGACAAAACAAATTTACTTTAAAGATCTAATTGGCTTTTATTTGCAATTCCAGAATAGGCAAAATTTCATTCTCTAAAATAGAATCAGTGTTCCAATGAGCTAAGCAGAGGAGGTTGGCTTTATAGGCAGAAAAAAGCTAGAGAACAGAAATAAGGAATGAGAAGCAGATGAGTTGTTTTGTCTTTCCTTTATCATTTCTGTTCAGTGTCAACATCCAGAAAATTACTAATGCCATTCTTTTGATGGCTCACTCTTACGGACCATATGAGAAAGTTGTTGAAAGCTGAGGGAAGGAATTGATTATCCATAATCAATTTTTTTTAAATGAGATGTAATTTACCCTCATTAAATTTGCAAATATTACAAAGTTCCATGTCTCCAAGTTCTGGCCAAGTTGGGAATTCCTAGATAGATAGTGGAATTGCAAAACAGGTATGGACACTTTGGACAACAACTTGGTAATACCCAGTAAAGGTGAAGGTATGTGTACCTATAACCCTGCAATTCCATGTCTAGATGTCTCCCTGGAAAAGCCCAAACATACACTTACAAAAATACTCCTTGAACATTTCTGGCATATTATGATTATCTATGTATGTATATATAGATAGATAGAGATTTTCGCCCATGGTTCCTACTTCTAAGTCTCGTAACCCTTGTTACAGCCTTTTGTTATAATGTGAGAGTGCTTCAGGCCTCAGAAGTAGGCCTCAGGGAACAGAATCTCTCTCTGGGACCTTCTCCTGCTCTCCTTTCACCTGCCCAAGACAGGAATCTAATCTGATTGTGGGTCATAAGACCCTCAGGCCAGAGAGAGTCCTGCCCTACACTCTGGAGGAAGGAATGCTGCACAGAAAGACCAGGAAGAATCTGAACAGCACAGACAGGCCTTGCTGGGTTTAGACCATACCCTTTTATGCAATCACATTTCGACATAATTGTCCATACTTCAACCATGGACAACCAATGAAGTCTCCATAAAAGGCCCAAAGGACAGGGTTCAGAGAGCTGAACACATGGAGGCTGACAGGAAGGTGAACAAGAACTCATCCACATTGTGGGAGGGTGGTGCACTCCAACTCCACCGGGATAGAAGCTCATTCGGGACCCTTCCAGATCTCACCCTAGGTATCTTGTCATCTGGCTGTTTATCTATATCCCTTAAAATTTCCTTCATAATAAACCAGAAAATGTGTTTCCTGAGTTCTTTGTGCCTCTCTAGCAAATTAATGCAACCCAAAGAAGGTATAATGGAAACCCCTGCTTGAAGCCAGTGGAACAGAAGTTCTAGAGGCCCAGACTTGTGACCGATGGGAAGGAGGATGCAATCTTGTAGGACTGAGCCCTCAACCTGTGAGATCTGACACTATCTCTGCATAAGTAGTATCAGAACTGAATTGGAAGACACTCAGCTGGTGTCCACAGCAGAACTGACTGCTTGCTTGCTGGTGGGGAGAAATCCTTACATATTTTGGAGTCACAGAAGTCTTCTGTGTTGATTGTTGATGTGTAAGAGCAGAAGAAAAACAGTTTGAGAGTTTTTTCTTTTTTTTTTTTTTTTGAGATGGAGTCTCACTCTGTCGCCAGGCTGGAGTGCAGTGGCGCAATCTCGGCTCACTGCAATCTCCACCTCCTGGGTTCAAGCGATTCTCCTGCCTCAGCCTCCCAAGTAGCTGGGACTACAGGAGCCCGCCACCATGCCCAGCTAATTTTGTATTTTAGTAGAGACAGGGTTTCACCATGTTGGCCAGGATGATCTCGATCTCTTGACCTTGTGATCTGCCCACCTCGGCCTCCCAAAGTGCTGGGATTACAGGCATGAGCCACTGTGCCCGGCCGACAGTTTTTTCTGAATACTGCATAGTAGCA
Source organism: Rhinopithecus bieti (assembly GCF_001698545.2). Classification (NCBI taxonomy): domain Eukaryota; kingdom Metazoa; phylum Chordata; class Mammalia; order Primates; family Cercopithecidae; genus Rhinopithecus; species Rhinopithecus bieti. The sequence continues at coordinate 565,670 of NW_016810615.1, read as the reverse complement.
AAAATGGGTAACCTAACTGTTCTGTAGTCAGGGAAAGAGCAAGAGATTACAGTGTGAAAGAGCTGTTACAGTGGAATTCTACACTACATATAAAATAAATAAATAAACCTACATATGGATACATCTCAAAAACAGAAAAATCAAGTCACAGAATATAAACAGCATATAAACAAAATTGTGTGTATATATATATATGTGCATATATGTATATATAATATGTTAGATGTAAGTGCACGTTATAACACAGCGAAAACACAAAGGAATTATACACAACAACTTCACCTACTTCGAGAGAAAAAAAAGAAGGGGAAGGAATTAAAGCTGAAACTTTATAGCTAAAATATCTGTAAATGTTTTATTTATTAATAGGGAAAGATCTGAAGTAAATCTAGCAAAATATTAACATGTATTTAATCTCAGTGGTGGGATATTGGTGTCTATATTATTATTTTCTGTTTGTTGGAAATGCTTCATATTAAATTTTTAACACAATACACAAATTAACAAAAATAGAAACTTTAGAAGTAGGTCCCTTAACTTTGTTCCTCCACAAATTCTTGGTTTATTGGCATTGAGCCCACAATGAGATATTAAGTCTGTATAAGAAAGTATAAAATAATTAATTTCCTTTTAGGATGATTTTAAGTTGATTTTTAATTCTGGGTAATAAAATATATTCTTTCCTCTCCACCTTACCTTTCCACTTTCTTCTATTTGCTCTTCTCACATCCCTTTTTCTTCTCTCCCTTAAAGTACTGCAGAGACAGAGAGTCAAAAGACAGGAAAACATTTCACTCTTCCAGTTTCAGGTTAGACTAAAAATTCAGTTCTTTACCATTCATGCTTTCCAAGTGGTCAGTATATTAAAAGAAGAACCATTCAGTTACCTACTTCAATGCCTAATTGATTTAATTTCACAACTTTCATTATTATTTCACCGTCTGACTACAGCAGAAATATACCTCACTGTACACAAATCTTATAGCATTTTGTGCTTAATGACAAGGTATTAGAATAATTATCTTGCCAACAGCACTGACTTTGCACCTTCCATTTCAAACCCTCGGTGGTAAGATATAACGCTGTTACTTGCCTTACAGGATTTGTGGCATGGCACTTTCCACACTCATCACATGCTTTTGCTTTTGTGTCTTAAAATGGCTGCTGTTTAACAATATAAGGTTACATGGGAAAGAAACAAAATAGGTACAAAGAATGACCACTGATATAGTCACATAACATGTGTGTCTACACTAAGGCTTCTCAACCTCAGCACCATTGACATTTGGGGCTGAATAATTGTTTGTGTGGGAGCTGTCCTGTGCATTGCAGGATGTTTAGCAGGATTCCCAGCCTTTGCCCAATAGATGCCAGTAGCAGATCCATGGTTGTGACAACTAAAAATTTCCCCAGATATTTCCAGATATCCCTGAGGGGCTGAGTAATATTCCATTATATGGGCATAACACTTCAATTTGGCTTATCCACTCATCAGTTGATGGACATTTGGGACATTTCCACCTTGTGGCTATATTGAATAATGCTGCCACAAATACTCATGTACAACTTTTTGAGTGGACCTAAGTATTTACTTCTCTCAGGTATACACTGTTAAGGAAAAAATTATCCATGACACTTGTTAAAGAAAGTAAGGAGGACTTTATTCAAAAAGCTACCATCAAGGTAAGTATAGGGACCAATGCAATGGGGTTTTGCAGGGCGGGAGAAAGACTGGGCTTGACTTCCAATACAAGAAGGTCAAGTGGGGATTTATAGCCAAGGAGCTGGGTTAGAGGGTCAGTGGATGGAAAATTACCAAGAGGAAACATCAGGGGTAAGGAGATTCCTGCTAAACCGACTCAACAGAATTATTGTTGAAGACAGACTCGAGTGATAGAAACAGTCAGGCCGGGCATGGTGGCTCACTCCTGTAATCCCAGCACTTTGAGAGACCAAGGTGGGTAGATCACCTGAGGTCAGGAGTTCAAGACCAGCCTGGCCAACGTAGTGAAGCCCCATCTCTACTAAAAATACAAAAAATCAGCTGGGTGTGGTGGCAAGCGCCTGTAATCCCAGCTACTCAGGAGGCTGAGGCAGGGAGAATCGCTTGAATCTGGGAGGCAGAGGTTGCAGTGAGCTGAGATCATGCCATTGCACTCCAGCCTGGGCAACAGAGCAAGACTCTGCCTAACAAAAAAAACAAAAAACAAACAAACAAAAAAAACAGTCAGATACCAGTGGTGGAGGATACACTGACTTAGCAGGATTCTTGCTTACTATGGATTCTGCAAGGACAGAGAGGGACACTCAAGGTCAAGCCTAGTCAGAAGGAACTCAGAGGAGGCTGATTGAAGTTTGGTCAAAGGAAAGAATCTTTGTCAGCATGCAGTGGAGGAATTTCTGGGTCATACAGTAATCCTGTATTTGAGGAATTGGGCCATTTTGCATTCTCCCCAGCAGTGCGTGAGGGTTCTAATTTCACCACATCCTCATCAACAATATTTTAATATCTGACTTTTTGAATTTAGCTATCCTAGTGGGTGTGAAGTGGTTTTGATTTGCTATTTTCTGTTAAAAAAAAAAAGTTATTGGAATATAGCTACACCCATTCCTTTATATATTGTCTATAGCTGCCTTTGCTCTACAATAGTAGAGGTAAGAAGTTTTAACAGAGATCACATAGCCTACAAAGCCTAAAGAATTTGCTATCAAACCCTTCACAGAAAATGTTTTCCGAGCCCTGCTAAAGGATGTTTTTTCCCTTATTGTATCACAATTACTTTTGTTTGGTTATTTCTTTTTCTTCAATGAGAGTAGTATTCTAGTAAAAAGTAAATGCTAATTTTGGACAAGTGTTCACAATGGAGCCAAGTACTTGCCTTTGCCATATTATACACCCACACAGGCTTTCATCCTTTTTTTTTTCTTTAACCTATTTAACAAGGTCAAAAAGATCTTGCCATCATAATGAATTACTGTGCAGAACCAAATTGATTTCAGGTACATGAGAAAAGCAAAATGATAGCAGGAAGAGATGGCAAAAAAAAGCCAAATTATTAAAATTAATAAAATTATTATATGGATATGTGATTCTTCTTAAAATACATTAAAGCAATTTGTGCTCTGATAAGTCTTCTCCAGGGTCTTATGCTCTAAGTTCAGAGAGAAATTCTTCATAGGGAATGTAATTAGTATAACACAGTTTAATGTCATGCTTAATAGTTTCCCAGAATGTTTTGATTAGAAAATTAATCTGCCCCTGTTTGTAGATGATAGAGCTGCTTAAAGAAGAACAGAAATATTCCTATTAGTGTGAGATACTTAACTAAGGTTCAGTTGAAAGTGTTAGATTTCACTACCAGATCGTATTCCTAGTATTAAATAAGTAGAAAAAAGGAATTAGGTAATTATTAAGACTGTTGTAAGATTACAGTCTAATTCCTTTAAAGTATAATTACTAAAACCTAAATATAATTTGTTGAGTCGCTTGGAAAATAATTTGTCTGACAATAGCAAATAGAAATTATGTCACCCAAAGCTAAATAGAAGTGTAAAATAAACAATAAGAATTCTGTGGTGCCCAATAGAGATTTTCAAATTGTCTGTTTCTTTCATCTATATCTCTGTCTCATCACCATATATGCTTTTCTTTTTATCCTCAGGTGAATTGCTGTGTTGTGGACATTCCTTAAGATCAAATGTACATAACACCTGTCTGTATCTACGTCTCTCCTTAGGGTGTCCATTTAGTGCATTATTTGCTCTCTGTTTTGTTCTTTGAACTCATTGTAACAAAATAGACTTAAAAGTATTTACTAAATTTGCTTTGATTAAGGTATTGGTGTTTATATTTGGGTCATGAAAGAGTAATGTGTAATTAGTTGCAACAGTTACAAGGACAAGTTAGCGTCCTTACCTTTTTGCTGAGATGTCTGAAATATTTACAGTTTCTTGTGAAATCAAGCTATGCCTGCACACTGTCCTGACACTGCAGTCACAAGTCGCCAGAGAATTTTATACTGCCAGAGCCTCATTCTCAGTCTTTGATCCCTCCTTATTTGCTGCTGTTGATCACAGTATCCTTCTTGAGACTCTTTTCTCACTTATTTCTCTCATCATCTCTCTAAAAATTATCTCCCTGACTTCTGCTTGGGCTTTTCTTTCTCTCCCCATCTTCTAGTGGAATGGTGTGCCTCTTTGTGTAGAATGCTTTCAGACAGAAAGCCCGATTTAGTTCCACTATGTGGGCAACTTCCAAATAATGAAACAACTGGAGGAGTGAATGCTTACACAGGACAAATCTGCCTCAATTTACTCACCTGCAAAATGAGGAGTTTAAATTGTATCCCCCAGACAGTCAAACTGGGATGCTCAGAGCTCTAAGTTTTCACACCAGTACTTCAGGGACCACTACAGAAGGTGAGAGAAAAAGCATCCACATGGTATGATTCTAGACCCTCCCTGTAGGGACATTTAAACTGACATTGCTTTTACCTGTTTGTCTTATTATTCAACATGAGGTACCATGTGAAACAAAAAAAGAAGTCAGCAAAAAAGAATAAAAAGTTTATTAAATGAAATGGGTTATAAATCAGTGTTTCTTCCTTTTTTTCTTTCAGTCTTAGAGATGAGGGTCTTGCCATGTTGCCCAGGCTGGTCTGGAACTCCTGAGCTCAAGTGATCCTCCCACCTCGGCCTCCCAAAGTACTGGGATCACAGGCTTTCTTAACCTTTTTTCAAAATCGTCCTTTTAGGCTGGGCATGGTGGCTCATGCCTGTAATCCCAGCACTTTGGGTGGCCAAGGCAGGCGGATCACCTGAGGACAGGAGTTTGAAACCAGCCTAGCCAACATGGCAAAACCCGGTCACTACTAAAAAAAGTACAAAAATTTGCCAGGCGTAGTAGCACGTGCCTGTAATCCCAGCTGCTCGGGAGGCTGAGGCAGGAGAACTGCTTGAACCCTGGAGGCAGAGGTTGCAGTGAGCTGAGATAGCACCATTGCACTCCGGCCTGGGCAACAAGAGAGACATTTCATCTCAAAGTAAATAAATAAATAAACAAATAAATAAATAAATCATCCTTTTAAAAAATCTTTTAGACATTTTTTCCTAATTGTCCTCCTCTATGAAATGTTAATACTTTAGATATACTGTATATGTTTATGTACTGTATGTATATCACTGCTTTATATCTAAAAGAACATTTCTTTGCCCCCTAATTTTCATAAGAACCAATTTTCATAACTTCAAAATGTAAATTTTCAAGGGTAATAGTCCCCCTCTGTACTCTAAGTCCCCTAAATAACTCACTAGATAAATAACTGGGTAACTTCGAGCTACTTTCTTATTCTTGAGAATCTCTATTTCCATTTACAAAACAGGAGAAAGCACTTGGTACATATTACATACTCAATAAAGGTTAATTTTTTTTTCACCTTGAAAGTCTCATGCGGTCTGACATTCTATGAAATTACAATTCTACTTGGATCTTCCCAATTTAAACATATAAAAAGCCATCTCTCACAGTCCTACTGCTATCACCTTCCCCTCCCGATTGCCAGTGTCTGCCAGCATTAGCACTGTTCTTTAGTATTCCAGGCAGAAATCCTGAACATTCTCTTTGATTTTTCCCTCTCTTTGACAAATTACACCTAATTCAAGGTGGCATAGGGTGAACAAAGAGTACTATCCCAAAACTCTGGGAAGGAAGAATGAAATAGGTTGTCTTGCTGAGAATTAAACCAATTACATTAACATATAATAGGAAGAAGATTATTTTTTGTTTGTTTTCTGAGTTAAAGAACTGGTAACTTTGATTTCAAGAGTATGTTAATCTATCAGCAAAGAAGAATATTAACCAGAAGTTTGGCCGTCAGAATTGGAAAGGAGAAAAAAAAAATGAGCCTATCCCACGGACATCTAAAAATCCAACGCATTACAAATGTAAACTCAGCATTTTTACCCCAACACCTGTCTCACCCAATAAACTCATCTCACTCAATAGCAACACAGCCTACCCGATTACCTAAGCAGAAATCTGGTCCATTTCACATCCAGCCTCTAAATCCTGTCAATTCTTCATCCTTAATATAGTTCAAATCCATTCTCTCCACATCATTGCTCCACCTGAGAACAGGCTCTGGCCCTGCTCCCCGAGACAGGTGACCCAGTCCAGCTTTCTCAGGCTATGTCTTGGATCCGTCCAACGCATTCTGCAGGCTGTTGCCACGGTGCTTTCTGCCAAAAGGATGTCTGATCATCTACATAACTCCCACAGTTTAAAATCCAGCTACTCCACTTCACACCCCTCCAACACCTCAAAGAAATGTGTGGAGGGGAAACCTCTCCAGGAGAAACTGCTACAAAGCTATATAGCAATATTGCTTTGACTAGAAAACTGGCAGAAGAAAAACGTTTTAACTAGTTGCTTTATGTCATGAAACCTACCTTCTGTTGACCTTAAAAGAAACAAACTTGGGCCTAGTCTAGGTAAAGGAGTAATCCCTGAGTTTAGCAAAGTTTTACTCAGTTTATTTTCAGTGTCAAATGTTTTTTATTTGCTCTCATAAATAATTTCTCTGGGAACTCTTTAATTTGTCAGGGACAAAACTACATGTGCCATGGTCCCCCGTAGTTATAATGTAATCCTGGATTCAGAAACACAGAATTGCTAATTTTATAGGTCAGGTGAGTCTCAACCTTCTCATTCTAAAAATTAATATATAGAATATGTTGTAACACAATATTCTACTATTCTTACAATTAAGCCTGATTCATAGTTCTGTATTGTTTAAATTACTACATATGGTCATGTGCCACATAACATTTTGGTCAATGACAGACCACAAATATGATGGTAGTCCCATAAGATTATAATGCTGTATTTTTACTGTACTTTTCCTATGTTTAGGCATGTTTGGATACACACGTTTGCCACTGTGTTGTAATTGTATGTAATTGTATGTCCCTCAAATTCTGAAATATTAGAATGACATCCTGTGTTCTGAAATACCAGTTTAGAAAGTTAGGTCAAAGTAGAAGTACCATTTAATTTTAAAAAGCATTTTGGCTAAAATCATAAGTGAACTCCCATTCACAACTGCTTCAAAGAGAATAAAGTACCTAGGAATCCAGCTTACAAGGGATGTGAAGGACCTCTTCAAGGAGAACTACAAACTACTGCTCAATGAAATAAAAGAGGACACAAACAAATGGAAGAACATTCCATGTCATGGATAGGAGAATCAATATTGTGAAAATGGCCATACTGCCCAAAGTAATTTATAGATTCATGCCATCCCCATCAA
>NW_016810615.1:442705-558173 GCF_001698545.2 Rhinopithecus bieti | reverse complement strand
ACTTCTCAAAAGAAGACATTTATGCAACCAATAGTCACATGAAAAAATGCTCATCATCACTGGCTATCAGAGAAATGAAAATCAAAACCACAATGAGATACTATCTCACACCAGTTAGAATGGCGATCATTAAAAAGTCAGGAAGCAACAGGTGCTGGAGAGGATGTGGAGAAATAGGAAGACTTTTACACTGTTAGTAGGACTGTAAACTAGTTCAACCATTGTGGAAGACAGTGTGGCAATTCCTCAAGGATCTAGAACTAGAAATACCATTTGGCCCAGCCATCTCATTACTGGGTATATACTCAAAGGATTATAAATCATGCTGCTGTAAAGACACATGCACACGTATGTTTACTGAGGCACTATTCACAATAGCAAAGACTTGGAACCAACCCAAATGTCCATCAATGACAGACTGGATTAAGAAAATATGGCACATATACACCATGGAATACTATGCAGCCATATAAAAGGATGAGTTCATGTCCTTTGTACCGACATGGATGAAGCTGGAAACCATCATTCTGAGCAAACTATCACAAGGACAGAAAACCAAACACTGCATGTTCTCACTCATAGGTGGGAACTGAACAATGAGAACACTTGGACATAGGAAGTGGAACATCACACACCAGGGCCTGTCGTGGGGTGGGGGAGTGGGGAGGGATAGCATTAGGGGAAATACCTAATGTAAAAGACGAGTTAATGGGTGCAGCACACCAACATGGCACATGTATACATATGTAACAAACCTGCATGTTGTGCACATGTACCCTAGAACTTATAATAATAATAAAGTATAATAATAATAATGATAAAAGCATTTGGCTAAATTTACTAAAAACAGAGGAATAAGTGGTTACTAAAAGAAAACAGACTATGCCTAAACATTAGGGTTTAACATATATTTGAAAGAGGATAATACATGTTTCCACAGTCTTGTGGTTTTTAGGGGGAACTTTGGCAGGTGACTAGGACATGAAGGCAGAGTGCCTGTGAATGGGGTTAGTGTCCTTATAATAGGGACCTCAGATAACTTTCTTGCCCCTCCACCCTGTGGGGATCCAGCAAGAAGACAAACAAAATAAAATAAATGTATTAACACAGTATATAAACAAAATGAAATTATTTACGTGGTATTCACAATATATTATACTGTACAGTATTCAGTACAGTAACATGCTGTACATGTTTCCACCTAGGAGTAATAGGCTATACTACATAGTCAAGCTGTGTAGTAGGCTGTATGACCTAGGTTTATGTAAGTGCACTCTATGATGTTTGCACAATGACTAAATCACCTATGATGCATTTTGCAGGACATACCCCTGCCATTAAGCAATGTATAACTGTATTTCCTTCCTCCATTTTCCTAGCTTTAATTTTACTGCAAAATCTCTCCAAAACTCTTTAGTTTAGACCTATATCACCGTCTCTCCTTCTTCTCTTTTCCAGTAATTCTCTTCCTTTACCTCAGGTTGTGTCTTCATAAATACGTCTCCAATATTTTTTCTTTTCTTAAAGACAAATACTTGAGCCTAATTATCATCTCACCATATGGTTTCTCTTCTCTTCTTTATTCCTCAAAACTATCATGCAGTTCTTCTGCAATTGCTATCGAAATTCACCTGACCTCTTCCCATTATATTTGTACACCTCTAAACTTACCATCTGTTATTGTCCTTCAGGTGGCTACTAAATCCTGAATTCATTTTAAGGTCTTGCCATTCTATAACTGTTTCTCACCTCTTCAGTTCTATGATTCCCTAAACCTAATTTCCACTTCTTACTGACAGGAGAGAGTGAACTGTCATAAACAAAACAAAACATTCACTATGACAAGAAAGAGTTGCAACTTACCTGTTTCCTGAAAGTGGTCTTGAGCAAGGACAAACCATGCTGGCAAAGGAAGGGAGGAGGAGCGCTACCAAAGATGCTGAACAGACAATTCTGGTACACCATGGCCCTGCTGAAGTACTTCTGAGATATGAACACCTAGAAGACTTGTCTGAGTCCATGTGGGCTGTTATAGTAAAATACCATAAGCTGGGCAGCTTATAAACAAAAGAAACTTACTTCTCACAGTTTTGCAGGCTGGAAACTCCAAGATGAAGGTGCCAGCAGACTCGGTCTGGTGAGATCCGGCTCCCTGGTTCACAGGCACATGTCTTCTTGCCACAGCCCCACATACTGGAGGAGCAAGAAAGTTATCTGCGGTCTCTTTCATAAGGACACCAACCCCATTCATGAGCACTCTGCCTTCATGTCCTAGTCACCTCCCAAAGGTCCCACCTAAAAACCACAAGACTGTGCAAACAGGTATTAGCCTCCTTCAAATGTATGTTAAACCCTAAGGTTCAGGCATAGTCTGTTTTCTTTTGGTAACCACTTATTCCTGTGTCTTTAGTAAATTTGACCAAATGTTTTTTTAAATTAAATGGTACTTCTAGTTTGACCCAACTTTCTAAACAGGTATTTCAGAACACAAGACTTCATTCTAATAATTCAGAATTTGAAGTACATGTTCTTTTCCATCGAATTAACACATATGATTTTAGGCCTTTTGAGAATGTCCTCCCCCAGTCTCATTCTTTTGGTGGAAAGCATTCCCATCTTTGAGTTTTACCTCAATATAGCCGCACTCAGCCCCTTCAGATGTTTTGGTTGATTTTAGATGAATTTTTTTCTACTTCTCTGTGTCTTTACTAACATGTGATAAACAGAACCACAGACTGAATTTCATGCATAAATGAACCATGCTTTTATATGGCAATGGGATACAGTTTTCATTCATTTTCAAAAGATTCGAATGTGAAAATGTACCCATTTCAAAATAGTTTACCTAACAATGACCCATGAGTTCATTTCAAAACAGAAAACTTTTTTTTTTTTTTTTTTTTTTTTTTCTGAGACTGAGTCTGGCTCTGTCGCCTAGGCTGGAGTTCAGTGGCAAGATCTCAGCTCACTGCAACCTCCTCCCCCTTGGTTCAAGCAATTCGCCTGCCTCAGCCTCCCGAGTAGCTGGGATTACAAGCCTGGGCCACCACGACTGGCTAACTTTTGTATTTTTAGTAGAGTCAGGGTTTCACCATGTTGGCCAGGCTGGTCTCGAACTCCTGACCTTGTGATCCACCTGCCTCGAACTTCTTATAGTAATATGTTGTAAGTAAAAGCATTTTATAAACTGGAAATCACTCTAAAATTACAAATTATGGGCTGGGCATGGGGCTCATGCCTGTAATCTCAGCATTTTGGGTGGCTGAAGAGGGAAGCTCTCTGGAGCCCAGGAGTTCGAGACCAGCCTGTGCAACACAGTGAGACCCTATCTCCACAAAAAGATTTTAAAATTACCCAAGCATGGTAGCATGCACTTGTACTCCCAACTACTTGTGGGGCTGAGGTAGGAGGATTACTTGAGTCCAGGAGGTTGAGGCTGCAATGAGCTGTGATTGCACACCATTGCACTCTAGCCTGAGTGACAGAGCAAGACCCTGTCTCCAAATATATATACATATATACAAGACTCTGTCTCCAAATATATGTGTGTGTACATATACATAAAAAAATTATATATATATATACACATAAGAAATTACAACTTTTTCTTTGTGTTGTAAATTTCTCCAGTATGTTTTTCTCTGGTATGCTATATAGGTATCAGAATATATAAATATATATATGATATATAGTTACATATATATGAGATATAGTTATATATACACAAATATATAGACTGTATATTTTCAAATGTGTTATATTTTAAATATTTACATTATTCTTATATTATATATTAAAATATACTTTATGTATACAAGAAATAGATATATTTTAACATGTTGTTAACATTAGTTTTCATTCCATGGACTACCTAACTGATCTTGTGAAGTTAGCTGAAAGCATGACAGATGGCAAGAAAATAACACTTAGTACTAGAACTGTGTCATAAATCACTCATAAGTGAATAATTTATCCTTCACAGATAATCAGGGGTTGATAGTACCACAATCTGAGGGCTGATAGAAAGTGCAGGTTCAGAGATATATTTGTCAGAACCGCTTCACTGCAAGTCACAAATTCTCAACTCAAACTAGTTTAAGCACATAGGGCATTTTATTTTCTCACAACACTGAGAAAAATACCTGGGAAGTTCACATGATAGAAGCAACTAGACCTGTAGGTGGCGATGAGGCCTGCCTACACACTTTGCAAAATTAAAAGCAAAATGTCTTATTTAAAAATTATTAAGAATTTCTAGATGGTAGAGCATGAAACCAAGTGTGGGGGCCCTTCTAGGATCAGAATTGCATGTGACTATACATGTGACATGCCCATAAACCTGGTCCTGCTGGAGATTCAAGTCAACCAGGACTTCCCTTCTTACAGTCTGAAATGTCTTATATCTACTTTTTGGTTTTTGTTTGTTTGTTTGTTTGTTTGTTTCCTTCTCTGTTTTCCTCATTGTCTCCTACTGCAGAGGGGATGAGTCAGTCTTCTTTGCTAATTCAAGCACGTAAGGTCTCAGAGAGGGCTCTGATTGGTCAGGCCTAAGTGAAAAGCCTCTCTGTTGAGGTGATCTGCGGGGGAGAGGTGGAGTTATACATGTGAAATAATGGTATGGACCCATACATCCAAATCACAAGGAACTGGGGAAGGGCTCCTAAAGGAAACTGAAATGCTCTTACCAGTAAACATGAGATGGAACAGTATCCTAAACAAGGAAAACTGAAATTACCACATAAAACCCACTGGGTTTGATTTGCCACCCTACTGGTTGTAGTTTTTTAATCTTTTCAATTCACAGTTGTGAAGATTAAATGAAGTGGTTAATACTACATTATGGGCATTCAACAAATATTAGTTCGTTCGTTTTATATTTTCTTTATCGTTTTTTTTTTTTGAGGTAGAGTCTCACTCTGTCACCCAGACTGGAGTGCAGTGGTACAATTTTGGCTCACTGCAACCTCCACCTCCTGAATAGCTGGGATTATAGGCATGTGCCACCATACCCAGCTAATTTTTGTGCTTTTAGTGGAGATGTGGTTTCACCATGTTGGTCAGACTGGTCTCGAACTCCTGACCTCAGGTGATCCACCAGCCTCGGCGTCCCAAAGTGCTGGGATTATAGGCATGAACCACTGCACCCGGCCTGTTTTATATTTTCTAATGATAGTGTGGGCCCCAGATAAAGAATTGTATCATTAATTTGGGGTAGAGGTACAGTTTTCAAATCTGTATATAAAGATGAACTGCACAGTGATTCTGGCTGGTTCTAAATCTCTTCTGCAAAACCCACTAATATAATGGTTGAGAGAAAGCTGAAGGACAAATGGCAGGACAGGTGACAAGAAACTTGTGTTTGCAATATAAAGACTGTAACTTTTTTCCAGAACAGGTTTTCCTAAATAGAGATGGTACACATTATTTGTAAAAACTTGATCATCTGTCTTTTAATTCCCCTCAGTACAGATGGACAATTTGTAATGATAAACAAATTGTCTTTTGAAGATAACAAGATGGAATTTTAAAATTTTGAAATTTTGGAGATAACAAGATGGAATTTTAAAATTTACCAAATATAACTTTTCCAAGAGTCTTAGGACGAGCCCTTTTCTAAAGGTTCCCTACTATTCATTACCTATTCAGGTATACAAGCTGTTTTATTTCTGTGTCTTTCTCATTCAACTTTATGAAGTATATTCCAGAGCTTCCTTTCTTTTACACATGGGTATACTGGTTAAACCTTAGCTCATGCATTACTGAAAGGTCATTAAAGACGATAAAGCAGCTCTCTGCACCCTCAAAGAGAAAGGACTAAAGTTAAATTTCTAGGAAGAGTTAAATAGAGAATTTATTAGAAACAAGAGAACTGGTAAAAGATAAAAGTATAATCAACATTTTGTTTTATTACACTGGCAGAGTAACAAAGAGAATTGACTCATAACTGATATAAATAACCAGTTTTCTTAAAAGCTAAACATTTTGAAAATTTTCTATTTAACTACCTTGAGTTTTTTAATGTACTTCACTTAGGTTAATATGGATCATACCTTCAGAACTACATGGAGGACTAAAAAAATTTTTAGTCATGCGAGATGGTTGATAGGTCTTTTTCTGTATGTATGTTTGCAAAACGTAGTACATAACTAAAAGGTTGTAAACCTTTTAATGTGCACTCATTTATGGAACCTCTATAAATATTGAATATTTTCTTCAAGAAAGCATGCTAAATGTTAAATACATGCCCTATGTTTTTCTCTCTCTGTTTTTTTTAACATAGAGTCAAAATCTTGGAAAAGCAATAGTCATTGCTACAAAATGGATTTTCCCATGCCTTCAGAAATAGCTGGTACCAAAAAATAGGCAAATAAATAAGTCTATTTGCCTTAATCACCATGTATAAGATTGGACAACAGATGTTCTCCTCCATGTGGTTTGCTAATTTATTTTATTCTTTCTGTCCATTTACATGAGCGATTCTGAAAATTAGTATTGAGAAGGTACAATCGAATTTTCTCTTCTTGGTAAGCAAAATCTAATCTCTCCCATTAATATGTCATCCTTTCAAGACCAAAATTTAGGGAGAAGAATGCCTGTTACCAACTACAGTCTTGTGTCATGCACAAATAAAAACCCACACCAATCTTCAGCTTAATACCAAAATACAACTTCATTTTTCTAATAACAGCAGCAGAAAAACAAACAGAACTACTACCACACTATCATGCTCTCAAAGGGTTTTAACATCTTTAAAATATTATTAGATCTTCACTCATACATTCTGGCAAATTCAATCATTGCCCCTTCTGATACTGGTGTACATACACATGTTCTCTGAAAGTCTGGAAATTTGCCCACAATTATATCTACAGCCATGGTTTAAATATGGCTAACTTTAAAAGAAATGAATAACTTCTACTTAAATTACTCAATATCAAGGATGTTCTAGAAAACCTTTTAAATCAGGATCCATTTTTCTATTATGTCTGCCTCATACAAGTAATGCTAAAGTGCCTTGGCTCACTTAAGGAGGAAACTGACATGCTTATCCATTATATGGTATAGCTGACCAAAGACTATTTAAATTGGTTTCAAATTTTAGGTTAATGTTCTTACTGCTGTCCTGCTACTTACCTTAATCCATCTTAGTATTTTATGGTGTTAGATATTACTGTCTGCATAATGATCATAGAAGTTTTAAATGTAGTACTTCCTTTCTCCTCATTAATGCTGCTACTAAGCTTCACTTCTTAAGGAAAAATGATCATATTAATATATGTATTTCGAAACAGATAATTATGCTGTCGAATGATACTGCCCTATATGGTACTTTAATTAATTATGTGAAGTATAACTTGATTGTAAGCACTTAGAGAATATGTACTAAGTTTACTATTTCTTAAAATTATAAAAATAAGATAAATATGGTCATTAAAAAGTTCAACATTATAAAAGATTATAAAATACCAAGTAAAAATCTCCCATTCTCTACTCCCAATTCTATTCAGCAGAGATAACCACATTTAACTGTTTCTATTTCAAGTCCTTCTGGTCATTAGCTCAAAAATGCTGAATTTTATGCTTAGGTCTCATTTTCTTAATTTATTGGTGCTTAGTGGTATCAACTGGCTATTATGAAAAAATGAAAAAGTTCACTTATTTCTACCTTCTGCCATCGCTTCTCCTCCTCCCAATTTTTGCTAATGTTTATTTCTATCCAATTAGCTACCTTTATTTTTATTCACAAGTATACACACAAATATATTTGCATTTATTATTATAAGCACATAAATATAATATGTTTTGTTTAAATGCAGTCTTTTTTCTTTTTTTTAACCTAATTCTCCCTCCCGCAATTCAGAAATAGTCTCTTCCCATTAACACATTTGCAACCTACTAAGAATGCTTCAATATTTCTTCATGATTACATAATTATATAAAACTTACACTTCATGTAATGGATATACAGTTTCAGTTTTGCAAGATGAAAAGTTTTGGACATCTGCTTGTTTGTTTTTTGTTCTGTTGGTTTTTTTAAATTGAGATAGGGTCTCACTCTGTCACCCAGGCTGGAGTACAGTGACTTGATCTCAGCTCGTTGCAGTCTCAACCTTCCAGGCTCATGCGATCCTCCCAACTCAGCCCCACAAGTAGCTGGGACTACCGGCACACACCACTATGTCCAGCTAATTTTTGTATTTTTTGGTAGATACGGGGTTTCACCATGTTGCCCAGGCTGGTCTTGAATTCCTGAGCTCAAGGGATCCACCCCATTTGGTCTCCCAAGGTGCTAGGATTACAGGTGTGAGCCACCACACCTGTCCTGGACATCTGTTCCACAATAATGTGAATGTACTTAACACTACCAGAGAGTACACTTAAAAATGATTAAGATGACTGGACACAGTGGCTCCTACTGGTAATCCTAGCATTTTGGGAGGCCAAAGCAGGGGGATCACCTGAGTCCAGGAGTTAAGAGATTATTCAGGGCAACATAGTGAGACCCTGTCTTTACAAATAACTTTTAAAAATTTTCAGGCATCGTTATGCATGCTTGTAGTCTCATCTATTTGGGAAGCTGAGGAAGAAAGGTTACCTGAGGCCAGGAGGTCAAGGCTCCAATGAGCCACTGATTGCACCACTGCACTCCAGTCTGGATGACAGAGTGAGATCTTGTCTCAAAAAACAAAATAAAAAAAGGTTAAGATGTTAAATTTTATGTTTCGTGTTTTTTCACCACAATTAAAAATTGTTTTCCTCATTTATGTCAGTAAGTTCACCTTCACTAAGTTCCTCTAGCCACAATAGCTAGTCTTCTGAACATTGGCAGTGTCAACATTTCTGTGGCCAGCTATTTTTTTAAACATGTGTATAGGTAATTTTATTTCAATAGCTTTTAGGGTGCAAGTGGTTTTTGATTACATGGATGAATTTTAACACGATTTTACAAAAGGATGCTTTAATTTTAATGCTTCTAATATTTTCATGTACACCATACTAAATAAATACTAGATTTAAGTTTTTTTTATTTCCCTACATATTTATAACTTACAGTAAAAAAACCTTAATGTTTGGACCAAATTTTTAAAGGTCTCAAAACAGTTATAGTTTTCTCCATTTACTATTAAGATCACTTTGCTGCCTGGTGTGGTGGCTCATGCTTGTAATTTCAACAGTTTTGGAGGCCAAGGCAGGAGGATCCCTTGAGTCCAGGAGTTTGAGACTAGCCTGAGTAACACAGTAAGACCTTGTCTCTACAAAAATAAAATAAAATAAAATACATTAAATTAACTGGGGGTGGTGGCATACACCTGTAGTCCCAGCTACTTGGGAGATTGAGGTGGGAGGCTCACTTGAGTCCAGGAGATTGAGGCTGCAGTGAGCCATTACAGTGTCACTGCACTCCAGCATGGGCTATAGAGTGAGACCCTATATCCAAACAACAGCAACAACAACAACAACAATAATAAAAACCAGTCTCAATGACCAACAGACTATAAACTATGTTCAAATTCTCTAATAGTCAATGATAGCCAATTAACAATGAGATATAATCTTATCTTATCAGTCTGGCAACAATTTAATAGCTCTAATTCTTTCTGGTGAGGAACTTTTTAACTTTACTTTCCTTACTTTAACTTACTTACAGTTAATAGAGTGTATAACATCACAAACTTTTGGAAAATTTGTCTGATGACATCTAAAATAATTTTTAAAGACCACATATTTTCAACCTAGCGATCTCACTCCTAGGAATTTAATTCACATAAATATATCAAGCAATACTTAAGAACATTTGTACAGAATGTTTATTGAAGTGATTACCACTGTGGTACAAAAAAAAAAAAAATTTTTTTTTTTTTGCAAGCTCCGCCTCCCCCAGGTTCACGCCATTCTCCTGTCTCAGTCTCCTGAGTAGCTGGGACTACAGGCACCCGTCACCCAAAGAAAGCATTTTAATGCCCATTAGAAGTGAATAGTTCAATAAATTATAGTACATGTATATCACAAAATTTGCAATGATTATTTAAAAATTCCTTAACACTGTATCAGTTGATTTAGAAAGATTTCCACAAAGAACTGTCAAATGAGAAAAGCAAAACGCAGAAAAGTACAGGTGATATGATCTCAACATTAAACAATGGCCAAAAAAATCTACAGAGGCAATCTCTTTGCATGTAGGACAGCACTACTGGAATGGCCATGCAAGTTAAAACCATGCAAAGCGATTTTTTTTTTTTTTTTTTTTTTTTTTTGAGACAGGTCTTTGTCTCCCAGGCTGGAGAGCAATGGTGCAATCAAGGCTCACTGTAGCCTCAACTTCCTGGCTACTCAGCCTCCTGAGTGACTGGGACTGCAGGTGTGTGCCACCATGCCCTGCTGATTTAAAAAAAAAAAGTTTTTTAATAGGGACAAGGTCTTGCTATATTGCCCAGGCTGGTCTCGAACACCTAAGTTCAAGCAATCGCCCTTACCTCAAGCAATTCGTGCTCCTGGGCCTCCCAAAGACCTGGGATTACATGCATGAGCCACCACACTCAGCCAGATTTGCTATTTTGTAATTACTGTTGTGTTCTTTGCCCATTTAAAAATTGAGCTGTCTTTTTCTTACCCGTCTTGAGCTCTTTGTATGTTATAGGTTGAATAGTCAATAAATGTGAAAAAGAAAAGCATTTGGGATGGGGTCAGACCTTGCTTTACTATTAGGTTGGTGCAAAAGTAAATGTGTTTTTTTTCAAAAACCGTAATTACTTTTGCACCACCATATGTAGCAGAGTGTACATTTATCAAATCAGTGATATTTGTACAGGAAGAGGCAAATGGATCTGCAGAAAAGAATAGTCTCCAGAAACAAATCCAAGTGTACATAATAATTCATTAAACTTACTATATTCATTCATTTAGGTGGGAAAATAATCGATTATTTAATAAATGTTGCTGGCAAAACTGACTGGTCATATAAGTACATTACTCCATCTTGGACAAAAAACAAATTTTATACGGATCGAGAATACAAATGTAAAATGAAAAAGACATTCTTACACAAATACCTGGGATACTATATGTACAATCTATGAATAGGAAAACTAAAATTTCTGTAAGAAATGAGACATATTTGATTACACAAAAGTTCAAAATTTACAAAGTCAACAAATTATATATTTGTGTGTGCAAATACACATATAAATATGTATATTCATTATTGCTGCATAATAAATTACCTTCCTAATAATGTAAATAACACAATAATAATACATAACAAATAAATAATACAAAAATAAATAGAGCACAATTTACTATCTCATTGTTTCTTTGGTTCAAGAGTCTGGATGTGGCTTAGCTGGGTGCCTCTCGTTCAAGATTCTCATGAGGCTGCAGTCAAATTCTGAGCCAGGAGCTCAGTCTTAATGAAAGGCTCACCTCTGGAAGAAGGCCTTTCCACAGGATTGTCCCATAACCTGGGGACTAAGCAATCCAAGAGAGAGCACGAGAAAGCACTTAAGGTTGAAGTCACAGTCTTTTTTATAACCTAGTCTCAAGTGACGTCCTGCTTGTGTTCTATTCTGTTTTTTTAGAAGTTAGTAAATCCAGCCCACAGGCAAGGTGTGGGGATTACACAAAATGTGAATAACAGGAGGCAGGGACCCATAGGGATGATCCTAGGGGCTGCCTACTACAATAGATCACACTTATAATTTTAAACAATATACATAACTAAATCTTGTTTCTTATTTCAACATCTTTAGATAATATCTCTCAACCACCATAAAATGAGGGAATTCTTTCTTTCTACCTCCCTGGTGGCAGCTCCCCCTGTCATTTCTATCAACTATTTATGTTTACATTATCAAAGTTTATACCACTTACCCGAAAGTATAATTAAGTCTATTGACTCTTTCCCCTTAAGTACAAGATCCAGGAACAGGCAGGAAGTCTTCTTTCCCACCTTTCACTCTGAGGAGGGCTTACACCAGTGGACAACCCCCACTCTGGAAACCTTACTCCTCTGCAAGATTATTCCACTAATTTTTTTACCTGGGGATGGAAATGAAGAAACTTGCACAGCTGATCTATAGATATTTCTTCTCATAGGCACTGTGATTTCTGTCTCACTTCTCACTCCCTAATTTTAAACTGCCAGTCTTTCAGGACTTGGCAGAAAATGGCCATGCTCGCTTCCAACACAGGCTTGTCTGTGCAGGTTTGGGTCTCTAATTCTTCCACTTCAGCTTACTCATCAATATGTTCCCAACTATTTTCTAACTTCTACAATTCATTAAATATTTGTGGATGTTCCTTCTCTTGGTTTTGATTTCTTTCTTTTAAGCCAGTCAAATTTAGCAGTGAGGGGTTGTAGACTAACTTCAGTGACACTAATGTTATGTTTTGATAACCCACTACCATCAGACCAGCCTTGTTTTTTAGTCTTTTATGAATAAATTCTTCTATTTACTAATATTTCAACGGAATTCTGGGAAAAGTGGGTGGTAAAAGCCTTTGGCTCAGTTTGCCACAGTGGGACAGACCCAACCCTCTCTATAGGCTTAAAGCAACAGAAACGTATTATCTTACAGTTCTGGAGTTCAGAACTTTGAAAATGGGTCTCATCGGGCTAAAATCAATGCGTCCAGTAAGGCTGCATTTCTGTCTGGAGGCTCAAGGGGAGAATTCATGTCTATGGTCATCCAGATTGTTGACAGAATTTATTTCCCTGCTGTTGTAGCCTGAGCATCCATTACTTTTCTGGTTGTCAGTTGAGGGCTGGTCCCAGCCTCTAGAGACCACTCAGATGCCTTTACTAAATCTCTCTTCCTCCATCTTCAAATCCAGCAACTGAGGGTCAAGATGTCTCAAATTTTAAACCTCATCTGTTTCTTCATCTATCATTGCAGCTCTAACTGACTCAATCTTCTGCTTCTGTTTTTAAGACTCCCTATAATTATATTGGGTCCACTGCAATAATAATCTCCCTATTTTAAGGTTAGCTCATTAACAGCCTTCATTCTATCTGCACCCTTTACTTTCTTTTCCTATGTAAGATAACATATTCACCAGTTTCAAGGGTTTAGGATATGGACATCTTTGGTGGGCCATTATTCTCCCTACCAGAGCAGTCAACATCCGTTGCCATTTACTCTAAAAGGAAACCGTCCCATTTTAGCTATTTGAAAAAGTTTTTAAAAGGTAGGACTTCAGAGAGACTATGAAGAAGGTGAGGAAGTTTAGTTGAATGAGAAGAGAAAGGCATTTTAAACATAAGTGACAGTGAGAAAGAAAACATGAAACATTAATTCTTAATCATAGAAATGGAATAAGTAGCTGGGCAAGAATATTCTATGTCTTGGATCATTCTACTCATAAGAACTGAAATATTTTTATAGCAGAACTGTTATTTACAAATTAAGACAGATAATTAAATAAATGTATATTACTGGGACTAAAAATAGGTGTGGAAAATAATACTTTGGTACAACCAGCAAAGATTTTTCTGGTTAAAATGAAGATGTTTCCAGTGGAACTACAATAAACCCCGAGATTTCAAAATGTTTTCTTAGAGAGTCAACATACATAATAAAGATAGTGAAAAATAACAGTTTACTGGAGTATATAAAAATGATAATTTGCTATTCAAGATTTAACTATCCCCTAAAATCTGAAAACAAACCCATTCATAAAATCCTTGTTTCCACATTTGCAATATGATAAAGCCAAATGTCTGCTCTGTAAAGTAGCAAATATCATTTCCTCCATCATAAAGAAAATAGTGTACTTTTTTGTTTTTTCATGGCACAGAGAAAATATACTTTTAAATGACACTTTATTGTTATAATAAAGTCATTTGTGTGATTAAATGTATTTGTAATAAATTTGCAGGTACCTTGTATATTCCTAACACTGCACAAACTGGATCATTAACTGATACTTGCTTCTAATCCCAGGTGAAATAAAGCTAAGGAATAGGTTCTGATTTCCATTTAAAGACTGACTATCTGTCAATGTCACTTTACTATGCAGACAAAAATAAATAAGCATGTTCTATATTTTATTGATGAATGTATAGATGAATACAATTCATCCACAGTGCTAAGTTGACTATGTACGGTGCCTAATAAGGTATCACATTGCTGAGAAATCTATCTTTAACATGTTTAAATGTGCATATAAAAATTGAAAGCTGTTCTAAATATAAATTTGCTAGTATTTCTTACAAACTGGAGAACTAAATATGTGACAAAAATAAAAAGTTAATGTAACTCATCATGTTTAAATATGCACTTAATGCTCATATTTACTGTTCATAAATGCAAAAGTTATCCAAAGTAGATTTCAAACATCTTTAGGTATAGCAATTTTATTTAATAAAATTCTTCTATCTAATTTCTTTGTTCAAAGTGCAATTTCTAGGTAATATTATTTTTTAATGACTATAATATCATCCTGACATCAAATGATGGTTATGGGTTTATGAGCATTTTTATAATGTCAGAATTTTAATATTTTAATTGTGAATTCTTAATAACGTGAATTCATTCTTCTGTGCTAACTCTGACATCTTTTCTTTTACGAGGGAATATGTAATTTTATTTTAAGCAGAACGGAGTCAGTATTTGTGCTTTTAAAAATTACCATTTGTTTCATTTTGCACCTCTTCTAAAGAGTGTTAGACAAATTGAGAAAACTTTTAGTTTGTGACAGGACTTTATCAGAAAGAGAATAATGACTAAGCCTCTTTCCTTTTTTCTTTCTGACTGCATTTATTGAAGACTTCTCTCTTGTGGCATCTAAAAGACAACAAAACTAAAATCTTATGAGAAATATCATTCTCTTATGTTTTATACACTTAGTTTTTCAACTATAGTGAACTTTTACCATACATTTTCATATTCCTCTTTTTCTAAATACTATCCTAATGCATAATTTCTGGCATTAAATGACCATATGAGCCACTAAACAAAAAGTTTTTTTAGCTGCTCTGTGATGGCCATAAAAGTTGCTAAACACAAAGCTCATTTGAATGTTCACACAGGATAGGTGACCAGCCTTACTCACTAGCTAAGGGACAGCTACCATGTAATACAAAGAACTAAAATCAGCATCCCCAGCAAAATTACAAATCGTAGTCATATGTGCATAAGACCTTTCAGTCAAAGAAAGACTGCATGTACAAGATAGTCTCATAAGATTAAAATGGAACTGAAAAATTCCTATTCCCTGGTGACACTGTAATTGTCATAAAGTTGCAGCACAATGGGTTACTTTTTCTATGTTTACACATGTTTACATACACAAAAACTTCCATTGTGTTACAACTGCCTACAGTATTCAGTACAGTAGCATGCTGTACAGATTTGTAGCCTAAGAACAATAGGTTATACTGATATTGCCTAGATGTGTAGTAGGCTAATCGTCTAGATTTGTGTAAGTGCACTCTACGATGTTCCTGAAACAAAACTGCTCTAACAAAGCATTTGTTAGAACATATGCCCATTGCCCCTTGATAGATGACTGTATTATATGACATGAAAATCTGCGATTATTTATGAATCAAAAGTGGAAAAATCAACTATGTGAATACTCAAAAACAATTTATTAGATATGATTTTTATAACTATTTATAACTGTTAATACTACTTGTGAAATTTTAAGGGAAGGAAAGTGGAGTCTTTCTCTTAACATTTTACAAGTAGTATTAATAGTTATAAACTGGACACTTTCAGGAAAGAGCTGGAAAATTTGGGTCAGCAAGAGAAATGTAGTGACACAATGTGGTACACCAGGAAAGCCCTGGAGTATATTAGAGATTTAAACAGAAGTTCTAATTTTTTCCAATCACTTCTCTTGGGCCTCACTTATTCTTTTAAATGAAATCTTTTATTCAACCCTTTTGGGCCACATCCCTGGCAGAACCTAATTTAACTAAGGAAATCCATCAAGACACCCACAGTAGAGTATCATCAATCCTGGCACTAGGTTTGAGGACTCCTGCCTTGAAGATTTGGGAAGAAGATCTAGGTGTTGAATTGGCCTAGCCCTGCTATTTGTTTTGTGTGTTGTATTCAGCTCTCTCTTTATTGCTCTGATTTCCTGTCTGCTCTGTCTCCTCTAGAGCATCAACAAATCTGACTTTTGACTTTGCCTGTTCTCAAAACCAACCCACGTAGGTTGAATGCATTTTGTGGCTATTGGCTTACTGTCTGTGTTAATATCTTCTGTTCACCCATCCAGACCCACTCTTCACCCTTCTTTCATCTCTGTGTCCTAGGAGTCTGATCTAAGAATTCTAGTATTAATCACTTTTTTTTTTTTTTTTTTGGAGACAGTCTCAGTGTGTTATCTAGGCTTGAATGCAGTGGCACGATTTTGGTTCACTGCAACCTCTCTTCTCTGGGGTTCAAGCAATTCTCCTGCCTCAGCCTCCTGAGTAGCTAGGACTACAGACTATGACTGTGAACACTTTTGCCTCCTGGATTTCTGCTATGTTTAGCTAAGGGGAGCCTTATTATAAGAGTGGACAGGAAGAGGAGGATGAACTTGGAAGAATTAATTCTACTGTCTTTCCATCATAGCACAAATTTTCAATAAGGGCAGTATTACCTCTAAGAAGGTAAAAATTATTACATAGGGTCAAAAAAATGAGCTATTACAATGATTTGCAGCTTTCTGAAGGGCCACATTATGAAAACACATATACACTAAATCTACAGTATTAAACTTTCATGGGGGAGAGGTGATTAGGTATAAAATATTTATAAAGGCTCCATCAGGCAATAGTGACCTACCATCCTCCAGAGTTAGTATGACCTGCCTGCATCCTCCAAATCAAAGTCAATGTTGTCCTGAGATGATAGGGTAAGTGGAAATGTAGAAAAGAGCAATAGTGGGAGAGAGAAAAGGCACTCTCTTAATTAACTTTAACCATTGAAAACCGAAAAAAGAGAATTAAATCCATCAAGAGAAGAATGAGAAGGCCTCTCCTCCTCCTTTCTCCAACCTTGACTCTTTTAATTTATATGCTTTCCCTGATCAAATCTTTATATATAAATCAATTCACATCACATTTTCTGAACCCATACATAAACAAAATGGGAGTTTTAACAGAAATTGATGTCTAGAGAGTCTGTTACATTTTATGTAGCTCTTTCAATTATATGCTCTTATTTTATTCTCAAAGTGCTTTTGTATTATTTTATAGATAAAGATGCCAGACATAGATTGCTTATGTAATCCATCCAAGATCATAGCTGGTAAACAGCAGTGTTAAAACTCAAATATTTTATAAAAATATAGATTTTGTGCTTTCTTTTTCAATTTCAGCAAGTTGCCTCGAGTTACTTGCTAATAAGTAAGTAGAAGGTAGTCATTCCAAATAAGGGTGAGGTGTGGTGGCTCACATCTGTAATCTCAACATTTTGGGAAGCTAAGAAAGGCGGATTGCTTGAGGACAGGAGTTTCAGACCAGCCTGGGCAACACAGTAAGACCTCATCTCTTCAAAAAACAAACAAACAAAATAAGAGCCAGATGTGGTGGCACGCATCTGGCATCTGTAGTCCCAGCCACACAGGAGTCTGAGGTGGGAGGATAACTTGAGCCCAGGAGTTTGAGGGTGCAGTGAGCTATGATTGTATCACTGCACTCCAGCCTGGGAAACAGAGTAAGACCCTGTCTCAAAAAAAAAAAAAAAAAAAAAAAAAAAAACCAAAATTTTATTATAAAACACTTTTTTTTTTTTTTTTTTTGGAGACAGTCTCAGTGTGTTATCTAGGCTTGAATGCAGTGGCACGATTTTGGTTCACTGCAACCTCTCTTCTCCGGGGTTCAAGCAATTCTCCTGCCTCAGCCTCCTGAGTAGCTAGGACTACAGGGATGTGCCACCATGCCTGGCTAATTTTTTTGTATTTTTAGTAAAGATGGGGTTTCACCATGCTGGCCAGCCTGGTCTCAAACTCCTGCCCTCAGGTTATCCGCCCGCCTTGGCCTCCCAAAGTGCTGGGATTACAGGAGTGAGCCACCACACCCGGCCCACTATATTCTTAAATTAGTTCTTCGTCTTAAATGTTAGGTGATGCAAAAAAGGTAGAGTACTATGACTAAGTCTTTTTAGAAATTCTTAAAAGATGTTTTGTTGATTAAAAGTAAATACATGTTTTGTCGATTAAACGTAAATACATGTTTTGTCAAACACTATAGATATAAAAACAGGTAGGAGTGCAGAAGATTGTTAGCTCCAGAATAATAGAAGAGACTTAACTATATAATAACTCTTGAAAATTACTCAGAGGAAAAAAAATGTACTAAAATCAAGAAGTGTGAAGGGAGTATTCAGTCTAAGAGATGTTAATTAAAACCCAGCACATCTTTTCACCCTTTAAGAATGAGAACTCTATAGAACAGTGACTTGAGTACATACCACTAAAAGAATTTTTGACAAATAAAATCTGTGTGGCAAAGGAAAAGATGACAAGGAAGCAAAGCAAACACATCAGATAAGGAGAAGTTACTTTAGATGAAAAGATATGTGTTTGTAAGTAAGCAAAATATTCTAATAATAAAAAAGGATTAACACTAATCAGTAGAATGTTAACAAATATATCACTCAAAGAAGATCACCTAAAGGAAATAAATATGCTAATAAATGAGGACAAGCATAAAACTATGACTGTATCACTGAAGTCATTTTTTAAAATCTTTCTTTAAAAGAAAATGAAAAGACATTTATACCATTTAGAAATAAGAAAGATCTTGCCAAAGTAACAGTTGATAGCATGATAGCAAGGTAAGGATGTTAGGGATTCTCTATATACATGAATCAGCAGCCAATGACAAGTTAGTCAGAGATGAAAAGCAATTAGACAGAGGACCTACTGGGTTCCTTGCCAATTTAATTGTTAAAAGCTGGTGGATATCTTTAAAAAGTATTTGTTGAAAAGAATTTTACACTGCTGAAGGAAAAGGTCAAGGAACCAAAGCAGAGGGAGTGACCATCTGGGAGATATATTGTTAACTATTAGCAAAACAGTGGCTTCACCACCACAGGAGTAAAACTATATATATCAGGAAAAAAATAGTTCCAAGAAAAGTGAATAGCAACACATTATCAAGACAAAATCCCATTCAAAATTATCTTTTGTAGAATTATCTGGAAAATGTTTGGTATTTCAACATTAATAATATTTCTATGATGTCTTCCTGAACTTTTCTTGAAGAAAATGAATTTGATTTAGATAGACCGTGGTCAAGAGAAATCAAAGCTTTCTTTATGTCTGTAGTAAAGATTATAAGATGAAAATATATCAGATTTTTTCATGCAAGCCACTTGAATTTATCAGGGGAAAAACATAGCACCTATGGTCTCAACTTTTAACCAAGCTGTTTTAGTAAAACCAAATTAAAGATTTCTAACATTCCAGCTATATAACATTTAGAAATAGTCAACATAATTTTTTTTGAGCCAGAAGTTATTATTTTAAGAAATAAGCACATTGGTTTTGCTTCCATTCATAGCTTAACAATTCTTGAATGTATGTATCAGTTAGAAAAGTAAGTTTCAACTGATAAAAGTACATTAGAGAGAAAGAGCCAGCAAATATAATTTTAATTTATGTTAATTCTTTTGGTGGCTCTGTACTATTCCACAGTATCTTTTATGTAACTATTTTAAGTAGGAATATTAAAGTTATCTGGCACATAATTATAATAGTACTTTTTAGATAATTGTTTATTAATCAGTTAATCCGCTCATCAAGAATGTCTTTGAAAGAGTCATTTATGTTTTAAAAAATTCCATGTTAAAACAGTTTTTTCTATAAACAATTACATGGCATGAATTACTCTCTTTGCCACCCGCTTTCCAACACACACACAAACACACACACACACAAAAACACACACGCGCGCACACTTTAGAGCACCAAGGGCAACAAGGTGTTGAAATAAAAAATCAATTCTGGGGATATAAGGTACAGCATGGTGACTATAGTTCACAATACTGTATTATTTACTTGAAATTTGATGAGAGCAGAATTTTAAGTGTCCTCACCACTCTCCTCTCTCTCACACACACACACAGACGCACAAACACACACACACACACGAATGGTAACTATGAGTGGTGATGGATGCGTTAACTAAGTTGATGTGGTCGTCAGTACAATGTATACATAAATCATCATATTTTACACTTTGAATACATACAAGTTTCAATTGTCAATTAAATATTTAAAATTTTTAAGAAGAATGTAAAAAAGAAATAAAATATCAAGGCTATGACAATGATTTCAGTTTTATAGAATCCAAAATATAGTTTGGTATTTACAAAATACCAAATCACTTATTGATTTCATTAATTTATACAAACAACTGCTTGCTTAACAGCCAGTTTAGTTGCCTAACTGAATTGACTGTTCATTTTAGTTCAAATGTTTAATCTGGTAGTTTAGTATAAATACTGTCCCAGTGTTTCCCCCTGGTTACTTTCAAGGTTGCATTACCCTCAGAGACTGAAGACATGCACCTACTGAACAAAGTACGCTAACCTTTCAGCAGACACAGAGGTAATTCTGGTGTGTTCGACAGTGATTTGACTCCTGTCACATAAGTCTAAAGAGCAAAGGGCTACATTGAAAGAAACTGTCTAGAGACTAAGTGTTTCAAATTCTTTTGAAAATTCAAACAATCCTGCAACGGACAGGCATGGTAGAAAAAGAAATCTCAGGTGAATAGGTTCTGGAGAGTCTATTAGTTTGTAGAAGAAAAAGATGCCAAATGTGAAATAAAAATCATTAGTTGAACCAGAAACATTAAATGAGCGTGTTTTGTGGAGACGTGCTGCTATGAACATTACTGTAAAATTTCAGAAAGCCATTCAATTATGTCTGACAGTTTTTTAAAGACCCTGAATCTTTAGTTAAATCAAAGTGTATTTATTTATTTATTATGAAATAAACTCTGTTGACATGTGTCATTGAAAAGTTTTTTTTAAAACTTTCCTACTTAACCCCAGTATTCAGATATCACATTCTGCAAATCATCCACAGCACCAAAATTAAAAGCTGGAGTAATATCTAAATCAGAAAATTCAAAAGAATGATTGACATACTTGAAAACCTCCTAGGGCAAAGAAACCATGAAAGTAAAATAAAAGTAAAATTTTTTAAAAGGCAAGCAAAAGGACGCTGGAAATTTTATAGTGACACGTAAAGCTAATATAAAGCAGAAAAACATAGAAAAATGGTCTGAAAGCTGGGTATGTGGCACACACCAGTAGTCCTAGCTACTTGGGAAGCTAAAGTGGGAAGATCATTTGAGCCCAAGTGGTTGAGGCTGCAGTGAGCTATGATCATACCATTGCACTCTAGGCTGGGTGACAGAGTGAGACCCTGAATCTAAAAAGATATTCAAACATTTTAAAAAGGGCTGTAAATATGGTTGAAGAATCTAGAGAAAAAAAATAGAAATTATCAATAAACATAGGAAAAGATGGATTAATCTGACTTTACAGATGTAAAAGGTAAAATATCACTTCGATATTATTTTGATTATTAAGACAACACAGAAAAAAAGAATAACATCTATAATTGGCAGAATGTAGATAAACTAGGACTTTCACACATTGGGGTATATATGAAAGCAAAAATTTTTACAAGCAATGGAATGATTCCTCTTTTATGTAAACAATAAAAGTAATTTGATATATACCTCTAATATAAACTTCCCTCTTAGTACCGCTTTTGTTGTTTTAGTATGTTTTAGTTGTTTTAGTATGTTTTCTGTTTTCATTCATCTCAAGGAAATTTTTCATTTTCTTCTCAATTTCTTCAGTGACCCATTGTTCATTCAAAACCATGCTATTTAATTTCCATGTAGAGGCATGTCTCAGAAAAGCATGGTTTCAGTTCCTGACCACTGTAGCAAATATCGCAATAAAGTCTAGAGACTAAGTGTTCTGAATTCTTTCCAAAATTCAAACAATCCTGCAAAGGACAGACGTGGCAGAAAAAGTATTAATTATTCTTTCAGATAGAGTGAGTTGCAATTTTTTGGTTTCTCAGTACATATAAAAGGTATGTTTACACTATACCATAGTCTATGAAGGGCGCAATAGCATTATGTCTAAAAACAAGTATATACCTTAATTTAAAACACTTTATTGCTGAAAAAAAATGCTAACAACCAGCTAAGTCATCAGCCAAGTCCTAATCTTTTTTCTGGTGGAGGGTTTTGCCTCAATGTTGATGACTGCTGACTGATTAGAGTGGTGGCTGCTAAAGGTTGGGGTGGCTGTGTCCATTTCTTAAAATAAGACAATGAAGCTTGCTGAATCGATTGACTCTTCCTTTCATGAAAGATTTCTCTGTAGCATTTGATGCTGTTTGATAGCATATTACCCCAGTCAAACTACTTTCAAAATTGGAGCCAATCCTCTCAAATCCTGCCACTTCATTATCAACTAAGCTTATATAATATTTAAAATTATTTGTTGTCATTTCAACAATGTTCATAGCATCTTGACCAGGAGTGGATTCCATCTCAAGAAGCCAAAGAAGCAACTCCTCATCTGTTAAAGTTTTATCATGAGATTGCAACAATTCAGGCATATCTTCAGGCTCCTATTCTAATTCTAGTTCTCTTGCTGTTTCTATCACATCTGTAGTTGTCTCCTCCACTGAAGACTTGAACCCCTCAAAGTCATCCATGAAGGCTGAAATCAACTTCTTCCAAACGCATGTTAATATTGGTTGATATTTTGACCTGCTCTCATGAATCACAAATGTTCTCAATGGAATCTAGAATGGTGAATCTTTTCCAGAAGGTTTTCAATGTGCATTGTCCAGATCCATCAGAAGAATCACTATTTATAGCAGCTATAGGTTTGTGAAATGTATTTCTTATATAAGACTTGAAAGTTAAAATAACTTCTTGATCCATAAGATGCAGAATGGATGTGTTAGCATGCATAAAAACAACATTACGCTGGGCGCGGTGACTCATGCCTGTAATCCTAGCACTTTAGGAGGCGAGGCAGGCGGATCACGGGGTCAGAAGATGGAGACCATCCTGGCCTACATGGTGAAAACCCGTCTCTACTAAAAATACAAAGAATTAGCTGGGTGTAGTGACTCGTGCCTGTAATCCCAGCTACTTGGGAGGCTGAGGCACAGGAATCACTTGAGCCCAGGAGGCAGAGGTTGCAGTGAGCTGAGATGGCACCACTGCACTCCAGCCTGGCAACAGAGTGAGACTCCATCTCAAAAACAAACAAACAAGAAAACACACACAAAAAATTAATCTCCTTGTGCATTTCTATCAGCACTCTTGGGTGATTAGGTACATTGTCAACAAGCAGTCATATTTTGAAATGAACCACTTTTCTCTGAGCAGGTCTCAGCAGTGGGCTTAAAATATTCAGTAAAGCATTCTTAAACAGATGTGCTGCCCTCAAAGATTTGTTTTTCCATTTCTGGAACACACAGGTAGAGAGGATTTAGCATAATTCTTAAGGTCCCTAGGATCTTTAGAATGGTAAATGGGCATTGGCTTCAGCTTTAAGTCACCAGTTCCATTAGCCCCTAACAAGAGAGTCAGTCTGTCCTTTATAGTTTTGAAGCCAGGCATTGGCTTCTCCTCTTAAGCTATGAAAGTCCTAGACGGTGTCTTCTTCCAAGATAAGGCTGTTTGGTCTACATTGAAAATCTGTTGTTTAGTGTAGCCACCCTCATCAATGATCTTGGTTAGATCTTCTGGATAACTCGCTGCAGCTTCTACATCAGCATTTGCGGCTTGCTTCACCTTGCACTTTTATATTATGGAGATGACTTCTTTCCTTAAATTTCAAGAACCAACCTCTGCTAGGTTTCAGCTTTTCTTCTGCAGCTTCCTCACCTCTCTCAGCCTTCATATAATTGAAGAGGGTTAGGGTCTTGCTCTGGATTAGGCTTTGGTTTAAGTGAATGTTGTGGTAGGTTTGATCTTTTATCCAGACCACCCAAACTTTCTCCATATCAGCAATAAGGCTGTTTTGCTTTTTTATCATTTGTGTGTTTACTTGGAGTAGCACTTGTAGCACTTTTAACTTCCTTAAGAACTTTTCCTTTGCATTCATCACTTAGCTGATTGGCGCAAGAAGTCTAGCTTTCAGCCTGTCTCAGTTTTAGACATACCTTCCTCACTAAACTTAATCATTTCTGGATTTCGCTATTATTATTATTACTATTTTTTTTTTTTTTGAGACAGAGGGTCCCTCTGTCATCAAGCTAGAATTCCTAGGCTCAAGCAATCTTTTCACCCCAGCCTCCTAAGTAGCCAGGACTATAGGTGTGCATCACCGTGCCCAGCTAACTTTTTCATTTTTTGTAGAGATAGCATCTCACTGTGTTGCTCAAGCTAGCCCATGTCTAGTTTTTGATTTAAAGTGTGAGACATGTGACTTTTCATCTCACTTGAACACTGAGAGGCCATTGTAGGGTTATTAATTGGCCTAACTTGAATAATGCTGTTCTCAGGGATTGGGGAGGTCCAAGGAGAGAAGGAGATGGGAAATGGCCCATAAATGGAGCAGTGAGAATGCATTCAACATTTACTGATTAAGGTCACTGTCTTATATGGGTGTGTGTGGCTTGTGGTGCCCCAAAACAATGACAGTAGTAACATCAAAGATCACTGATCACAGATCACCATAATAGATAATGAAACAACATTAGATAATGAAACAACGTTAATAATATAAAATGGAAAAGTCTGAAGGATCATGAGAATTCCCAAAATGTGACACAGAGACACAAAGGGAGCACCTGCTATTGGAAAGATGGTGCTGATAGACTTGTTTGACACAGAGTTGCCACAAACCTTCAATCTGGAAAACTTGCAGTACCTATGGAGTGCAATAAAGTGAAGTACAATAAAAAGAGGTATGTCTGCGTTTGTAGTTTCCAAAGTTCCTCTTGTGTTGATTTCTAGTTTTATTTCATTGTGGTCAGAAAGATATTTATCCTCAGTTGATCAGTATTCATTGTATACATGCATTGAAATAGATGTACCCCATAAATATGTACAATTATTATTTACCAATGTAAAAAAAAAGAAAAAAAGAAAAGCAGTTTGGCTGTAAGATTACAAATCAAACATGTCTACACACTTTAACCTAAAAAATCTGTTCCTAGGGTTTTCTCCTTAAAAAACTGATTATATAGTTGACCAAAATGTATATACAGGAATGTTCTATTCTGCATTATCTATAGTGGTAAAAGCTTGGCAATAATAGAAATGTTCATCAAAAAGGAATTAGGTAAATAGATAGAGTAGTCATATAATAGAATATTCCGCAGTTATTAAAGTGTTGTTGGAGTCCTATATGAACAGTGTTAAATTGCAGTGATATTAACCCACATTCTCTCCCCACCTATTGTTAAATTAATGCATTCTTGACTGAAGAAGAGGACAAATATAACTGAGAAAATGTATGTTTGGGAATAAAATTTTAAACTTAATAAGCTTTAGGTTTGTAAGAGCTGAATTTATTATTTTTTATTGTTTTTTTTGAGATGGAGTCTCACTCTGTTGCCCAGGCTGGAGTGCAATGGCCCGATCTCAGCTCACTGTAACCTCCGACTCCTGGGTTCAAGCGATTCTCTGCCCCAGCCTCCCGAGTAGCTGGGACACAGGTGTGCCCCGTCACACTCGGCTAATTGTTGTATTTTTAGTAGAGACGGGGTTTCACCATGTTGGCCAGGCTGGTTTTGAACTCCCAAACTCAGCTGATCTGCCCACCTCAGGCTCCCAAAGTGCTGGGATTAAAGGTGTGAGCCACCATGCCCAGCCAGAGATGAACTTTTTAAGAGAAAGATGTTTAGTTTGAAAAGTTTGTCTTTGCATGTTAAAACCAAAGTCCTAAGATATTAAAAATAAATGGTAGATTTGGAAGCATAATGTCCTTCCCCTTACCGGACAGAGAAACAGGTTTATTTTTCACAGAGAATAGAGTAATGGAGTAGGCTGTGGGTGGTGGTCTCTGAAAAGAAATACAGTTCTCTGCTGCCCTTTTGGCCAAGCTTTGAAGGTGGGATGAGTAGGAACAATAGAAATCCAATGAGTTTGGGTGGGGAGCATTCATGGAGAAAGCACCTGTGTTTTACTTTTCTAGGTATAGCCCAGGAATACTGCATGAATTTTAAAGAAACTTCCTGTTCAGTATGTATTAATATATTAGTTTCCTATGGCTGCTTTAACAAACTACCACAAACTTGGTTGTTTAAAACAACACACATTAGTTATCTTATAATTCTAGAGGTCAGAAGTCCAAAATCAGTCTCAGTGGGCTAAACATCGAGACAGGTGAGAGAGCTGCATTCCTTTTGAAGGCCTGAAGGGAGGATCTGTTCTTCTGCCGAGTAGCTGGGACTACAGGTGTGCGCCATCACACCCGGCTACTTTTTGTATTTTTAGTAGAGATGCGGTTTCACCATGTTGGTCAGGCTGGTTTTGAACTCCCAACCTGCCCACCTCAGGCTCCCAAAGTGCTGGGAATAAAGGCATGAGCCACCATGCCCAGCCAGACATGAACTTTTTAAGAGAAAGATGGTTTCTAGAGGCTGTCTCCATTCTTGGCTCCAGAGTCCTTCCTCCATCTCTAAAGCCAGCAGCACAGCACTTTTGAATCTTTCTATCTCTGCTTCCATCACCACACCTCCTTTTCTGCTTCTGACTCTCCTGCTTCCCTCTTATAAGAGCTCTTGTGATTACATTTGGCCCACCAGGATAATCAGTGTAATCTCTCCATATCAAGATCTTTAATTTTATCACATCTGCAAAGTCTCTTTTACCATGTAAGATAGTACATTCACAGGTTCTGCAAACGAAATTTTGAACATCTTTGAGAGTCATTACTCTGCATACTACCACATAGTACCCCTAACAGTAGAATAGCAATGACTACGTTAAATGTGTCAGCAAATGGTCCCAAGGGCAATCTCAGTTTAGTGTTGGCTGAGAGAGCACAGACTGATGAGCAGACTTGAAGAGGCCTTGTATTTGGAATAAGGAGAATGAAGAATGAGGAATCTGACAGACAGGCAGATGTCAAGGAATGATTCCAACTTCTTCACAGATGTAGCAAGTGGAGAGGCCACTGTCCAAAGGACAGATGCAACTTTAGCTTCTCTGCTGTCCAGATGATTTTTAGCTCTTGTGCGATTACTGAAAATTCATCCCAGGTGGGCCGGACATGGTGGCTCACGCCTGTAATTCCAGCACTTTCAGAGGCCGAGGTGGGTGGATTACTTGAGGTCAGGAGTTCGAGACCAGCCTGGCCAACATGGCAAAACCCTGTCTCTACTAAAAATACCAAAAATTAGCCAGGCGTGGTGGTGCATGCCTGTAATCCCAGCTGTTTGGGAGGCTGAGGCAGGAGAATTGCTTGAACACGGGAGGCGAAAGTTGCAGTGAGCCGAGACTGCACCACTGCACTCTAGCCTGGGCAATGGAGTGAGACTCTGTCTCAAAAAAAGCAAACAAACAAACAGAAAACAAAAATCATCCCAGGTGAAGGTACAGAGAAGTGAGAGAGAAAAAAATCCTGAAGTGGTGAGATTAGGTCAAATGGGAGTAACCAAGAAAACAATGGAGTTACTGAGTTGATCATGAATTGGCCAGATTGACTTTTCAACTAGTCATGGATCTTAAGAATAAATTAAGTAGCATTTTAGAAAGGTACTCTTTGTGCATCTTAGTAACTACTTGGAAATGCATAAACAAAATCTATATGTATTGATAGGGAAAGGTGTCTACCGTATATTATTACATGAAAGAACCACATTATAAAATATGTTATTATATTCAAATTGTTATATTGTATTTACATGTGTTTAAGCATAGAAAAGTGTCTTATTTATTTATTTATAGGTAAAATCTCACTCGTTGTTCAGGTTGGCCTTGAATTCCTGAGCTCAAGTGATCCTCCTGCCTCAGTGTCTCAAGTAGCTGGAACTACAGGCCCAGGCCACCATGCCCAGCTAGAAAAATGTCTTAAGGTTTATATTCCTATTCAGGCTCTCTCTGGGCGATTGAGCCAGAGATTTTTCTGTGGACTTTTTTTTATATTGATTCAATTTTAGATCTGTGCTACTGTCCTTACACTAAGCATGTACTATTTGAATAGTCAGTAAAAACAGCAGAGTCCTTTCCATCTTACAAAAAGCTATGGCAAAAGATACCATCATTTACTTTAGATAGTGAAATAGTATGTAAAGAACACTGAACAACAATTGTTGACAGCAAAATGAGATCAAGCGTCAGTTTTCCAACTTACTAGTCATGTAACCTTGGGCAAGTGACCAACAATTTCTGGGCCCCATCTGAAAACTGGGGATAATAATGCACGGTGATACCAAATGGAACGCAGTGGGCTTGACTGCGTTAAATGTGTTATTTAATTCTCAAAACAGCTCTTGATATGATTATTATCATCCCATTATGTAAAATCAAATATAGAGACTATATACTGCAGCTCTTTGAAAAACCATAATAGAAACCTAAGATACTCCTGCAACACAATCATGAAATGCTTACAGTGCTCTGCATAGATATACATGTCACATATAAGCTCTTTAAACAATATTTTGATAAATTAATTTTCAGTATGAATATTAGGCTCCTCTAAAACTTTCAGCAATTGGAAGAATGATCCATGAGTTCTCTGCCTAGAGATAGCCTCTTTAAAACCAAACAATATTTCAATGGTTCACTTTCCTACCTGCTGGCAGCCTGGGCTCTTGGTGAAAGCTTTCCTGTTGAGAAAGTGCTGTTGTTGAGAACTGAGTGAAAGTATCCATTATCAATTATGTTTACTAAATTCAAGGTATTTGTTGTAGCAGCTATGTGTGTGTTTGTATACACATAAATATATATGATAATATATGTATTATCATTTTAAATGGTTAGCTATTATTAATTACCTAGTACTCTGATTAAGATGAGATGCATTAAGGATACAAAATAAGAAACTAGGATCGGCCGGGCACGGTGGCTCATGCCTGTAATCCCAACACTTTGGGAAGCCGAGGCAGGCAGATCACCTGAGGTAGGGAGTTCAACACCAGCCTGACCAACACGGAGAAATCCTGTCTTTACTAAAAATACAAAAAAAAAAAAAAAAAAATTAGCCAGGTGTGGTGGTGCATGACTGTAATCCCAGCTACTTGGGAGGCTGAGGTAGGAGAATCCCTTGAACCCAGGAGACGGAGGTTGTGGTGAGCCGAGATCGCACCATTGCACTCTAGCCTGGGCAACAAGAGCGAAACTCTGTCTCATAAAAAAAAGAAAAGAAAGAAAGGAAGGAAGGAAGGAAGGAAGGAAGGAAGGAAGGAAGGAAGGAAGGAAGGAAGAAAGGAAGGAAGAAAGGAAGGAAGAAAGGAAGAAAGGAAGAAAGGAAGAAAGGAACTAGGATCAGGACTATGGGCCAAGTATAAGGCTATATGAAGTAAAAGTGTCTAGAAATATTCCATATAACCTAAATAGGAAAAACTAGTATAGATTCATCCTTTCTTCTTAAAACCTTTAAGGCTAGAAATATTTTAGGCTAGAAAATATTTTAGGCTAGAAAAATATTTAGGTTTTCAGAAAGGTACTTGAATGCATATACCTTCTGTAATGTACTGATATATATTATATAACATCACCAAGATGTCTGTGCCCTGTAATCAAGCATATTGTTACTTCTGTAGAGAAAGGAATGAATATTCATACTAAGTCGTATAAATAAAGTCTTTAAACAGCCTTATATCAGCTCAGGTTTTGCTGCCAAATGAGTTTGTACCAAACTCAAGGGAAAACTTTTCAGTTAATTAAACTCCATAATGAGAAAGGAGGTGCTTCCGCTTTCTTCAAGTTGTTTTCAGGTTTTCATTTTCCTGCTCTTGATGATATGCTGAGAAGGGCTTATGGCTGTAGAAAGAGATAGTATGAATGTACAGCATTGACTCTTATCAAGAGCTTTATCGCTTAGTGGTGATGAGAAAGTTGTTGTAGGGAGGCAATTTCTTCCTTCACAGCATCAATGTTCACTCCCTAGATGAATAAAACTTACCCATGTCATTGGATGCAAAGGGCTAATCAATACTTTCCTGTGTTAAGCTTTTAGAAGCCTTTAGTTTGCATGAAAACCTAACTCTTGACCTCTGCTCTCTGGGCTTCTGCTAATAGTAATGCTTATTATCAATTTCAAGTTCCAATGACCTAGTTACAATTATTTCTAGTGTTGATACACTTAGGACTGTAGATATTTTCATAATTTGAGTTACTATGTGAGTAAGGTGAGTAAAGGGTACATTTTTCCTGGACATTGGATAAAATATTTCCATTAGCAATAGGTCAAACATAAATAGTGATAAGGTTGGAGAAAAGTTTTCAAGGGGTAGCTTAAAAATCTTGCTTCAAAAGGAAGCAGAAGGCTGAACACGGTGGCTCACACTTGTAATCCCAGCACTTTGGAAGGCCAAGGTGGGTGACTCTCTTGAGCTCAGGAGTTCAAGACCAGCCTGGGCAACATGGCAAAATCCTGCCTCTATATACAAAAATTAGCTGGGCATGGAGGCATCCATCTGTAGTCCCAGCTACTTGGGAGGCTAAGGTGGGAGGACACTTGAGATCAGGTGGCCGAGGCTGTAATGAGCTGACATTGCACCACTGTGTTTCCGCCTGGGCAAAAGAGTGAGACCCCATCTCAAACAACCACAACAACAGCAACAGAAAGGAAGCAGATATCTAAGTATTTATGTCTACACTTAGGATGTAATAAGGAATGGAATATCCATGGAAGATATAACAATGAGAAAGGATACAGAAACAGTTTTAAACTTCTTCCCACTCCTCAATCTTTCAGCAATTCTGTCAACATGGATCCAGCTGTGATGGAAGAGAATAGGCACGTTATATTCATCAAACTGAGTAAGGAGCCTTACAACCTAAGCTTCACGAGAACAAGTTTGGCACACCCTCTCAACAATCTCAAAAGGAAAGGATTATCCTACTAAGAATGGGAAAACTGAGACCCAGAGAGGTTAGGTGACTTGCACTAGGATTATGTAGATATAAATGATAGCGCCTGCAGGCTTGTCTAGTTCAAACAATGAAATGAAAATGATAACTTGGGGGGAAAGAGAATTGTATTCAATATACTCTCTAGCAAGCTTCTGGTGATAGCTATACTTTTGTTAAGTTATACATATGGAAACATATTGTGTGGGGATGATTTGTAAAGCACAGGATCAGTGTCAATTTATGATCAGGAGAAATGGACTAAAATAGAAGGGAAAACCTAAAGAATTACGAAAACAAAGTACACTTTTCCCTCTGCTCTCCATATAGTCTGTGTGGACATTATCTCTATAGTTCTGGAATGGGAAGAAGTTGTATAACTGTGTGCAATACCCATCCAATGTGACAACAGAACAGGAGATAAAAATCTCCTAACCCAAACAGCAGTTTTTGTTTCTAGTGACAGTGCAAACAGCCAACAAAACTCTTGTTTACCAGCCAGTTTAAATTACTTTCTTGAGACAGACTTTAAGAGTAATTTGATTCCTAATCTGTGCTACCAAAGTACACCGTTGTGCCTCTGTGTGTTTTATTTACTTTTCTTGCATTTCAAATCACATACCTACATTCACCCTCACACACACACACAATAACTCACACAAAATATATTTGGAATAGGACTTTTCCAGATCTAATCACAAATGGTACATTTTTAATGGGAGAGGTACAGGCATTGTGATAGGCCTGTGGGGAATAATAGCTTATGCCAACTTGTCTTCTTAAATAGATCCTTGACCCTAGAGTGAGCTCATCAAGCATTTTCTTATACAATTGGCTCTTTATTAGCATAGTGGACAAAATTGATTTTTGAATATATGTCTTTGTTAAATTTTTGATTCCTATTGTGTTATATTCCTGAAATGAAAAAGAGGGAGCTGAATTAGATTTTGAACTAAGTGTTCAGGCATGATACACAGTAAGTCAAACTCACTGACTGGAACCCACAGCAGAAAGTCACAGGAAGAGTAAAACTTGATGGATTTGATTATGCCTGACATATATACCCAGTTTGATGAGTAACAATGATAAAATATTCAATAAAATAAATTTTAAAAATTTGTCTGGGCATCAAGAGACATAAATATATTTTAATTAGATTTGTGATCTCCTGCTTTTCCCTCTCCAAATATGGAATAATTTTGTATGCCAACAGGATGAAAGTTGTGAGAAAAACAGTTTTTTTTTTTTTTTTTTTTTTGAGACAGAGTCTTGCTTTGTTGCCCAGGCTGTAATGGCATAATCTCAGCTCATTGCAACCTCCACCCCTTCTCCCCCACTGAGTTCAAACAATTCTCCCACCCCCCTCTCCCAAGTAGCTGGGATTACAGGTGTGTGCCACAACACCCTCCTAATTATTTTGTATTTTTAGTAGAAACGGGGTTTCACCATGTTGACCAGGCTGGTCTTGAACTCCTGACGTCAAATGATCCACCCACCTCGGCCTCCCAAAGTGCTGGGATTACAGGTGTGAGCCACTGTGCCTGGTCGAGAAAATTATGAACAGAAGTGTCTTTAAAACATGACTTGTCCTCTGTATGCCTATAGTACATTAATACTTCCGGATAGTGAAAAATTACTAGATTAGAACATAATGGTCTGAGGGTTACTACTCTAAAGAACTCATTAAAATTGATAAGAAAAACACTGAGACCCCAATATGAAAATGAGCAAAAGACATGAATAAACAATACATACCAGTGAAGATAATTAGCAAGCAAACATATGGGAAAATGTTTAACCTTGCTAGTTATCAAAGAAAAACAAGCTAAAATAATTGTGTTAATATCCTACACCACTTTAATGTGTAAGAGAAATGATATTCTAGTGAATTCTACCAAATGTTTAAGAATAATTAACATTAATCCTTCACAAACTCCTCCAAAAAAATAGAAGAGGCGGAAATAATTCCCAACTCATTTTATGAGGCCAGTATTTTCCTAATACCAAAATCAGACAAACAAACACATCATAAGTAAAGAAAACTACAGATCAATGTCTCTTATGAATACAGATGCAAAAATCCTCAACAAAATACTAGCAAACCAAATCTAGTAACACATAGAAAAGATTACAGGCTGAGCGTGGTGGTTCATGCCTGTAATCTTAGCACTTTGGGAGGCTAAGGCAGGAGGATTGCTTAAGCCTAGAAGTTGGAGACCAGCCTGGGGAGCATAGCAAGACCTTGTCACTACTAAAAATAAAAAAAAAAAAATTAGCCAGATGCAGTGGCATGTGCCTACAGTCCTAGCCACGTGGGAGGCTGAAACAGAAGGATCATTTGAGCCCAGGAGTAGAGGTTGTAGTGAGCTATAATTGTGTCACTACACTCTAGCCTGGGTGACAGAAAGAGACCTTGTCTCTAAAAACAACAACAAAAACCAAACAACAACAAAAACCAAACCAAACCAAAACAAAACAAAAAACAACAACAGATTATACATCATGACCAAACAGGCTTTATCCCAGGTAACCAATGTCACAGACCACATTAACAGAATGAAGGGGGTCGGGCATGGTAGCTCATGCCTGTAATCCCAGCACTCTGGGAAGCCAAGGCAGGTGGATCACTTGGGGTCAAGAGTTGGAGACCAGCCTGGCCAACATGGTGAAAGCCTGTCTCCACTAAAAATATAAAAAAGTTAGCTGGGCATGGTAGCGTGTACCTGTAGTCCCAGCTACTTGGGAGGCTGAGGCAGAGGAACTGCTTGAACCTGGGAGACGGAGGTTGCAGTGAGCCAAGATCATGCCACTGCACTTCAGCCTAGGTGACAGAGTGAGATTTCATCTTGAAAAAAAAAAAGAAACACACACACACACACAGAATGAAGGGAGGAAAAAACCCCACACAATCTCTCAGTAAATTAGAAAAGCATTAAGAAAATAC
The DNA here is from genome assembly GCF_001698545.2 of Rhinopithecus bieti. Taxonomy (NCBI): domain Eukaryota; kingdom Metazoa; phylum Chordata; class Mammalia; order Primates; family Cercopithecidae; genus Rhinopithecus; species Rhinopithecus bieti. The sequence continues at coordinate 524,202 of NW_016810615.1, read as the reverse complement.
AACATCCTTTCATGAAAGAAAAAAACACTTAGTAAACTAAAAGTAAAAGGGAATCATCTCAACCTAATAAAGGCTATCTACAAAAACCCATAGCTAACATCAAAGCTAATGGTGAAAGATGGAATTACTTCTTCCTAAGATCAAGAATAAGAATATCTGCTCTCATCAACTCTATTTGATATTGTACTAGTGATACTAGTTACAGCCAGTAGGCAAGAAAATGAAATAAAAGACATTCAGATTGGAAATGAAAAAGTAAAACTATTTCTACTGCAGATGACATAAATCTAAAGAAAGCCACAAAATCTATGGTAACTAATAAATGAGTTTAGCAAGGTTACTGGCTATAAGAGCCACATTGTATTTATATAGACTATAAATGAGCAATGTATAAATGAAATTAAAGCAATTACATTATGAAAGCATCAAAAAGAATAAAATGCATAAGAATAAATTTAACAAAATATGTGCAAGACTTGTACACTGAAAACCAGAAAACATCACTGAAAAAACTTTAAACAGATCTTAATAAATGGAAAGACAACCCATGCTTCTGAATCGGAATACTCAGTATTATTGAGAAGACAATACACTTCACATTAATCTGCAGATGCAACACAATGCCTATCAAAACCTCAAGCTGCCTTTTAGCTGCAAAACTGACAAGTTGATTGTAAAATTCCTACGGAAATTCAAAGAACCCAGAATAGCCAAAACATTCTTGAAAAAGAACCAATTTGGAGGACACACACTTTTTGATTTCAAGGTTTACTACAAAGATACAGTAATAAAGACAATGTGATAGATTGCATAAGGATAGAAACATAGAACAAAGGAATTACATTGAGAACCCAGAAATAAATCCTCTACTTTCGGCAACTGATTTTTGACAAGAATCCCAAAGCAGTTCAATGAAGAATAGTCTTTTCAACAAATGGTGCTGGATAGCTACATGAAAAAAAATAAAGTTGGACTCTACCTCACACAAAAATAAACTCAAAATGGTTCATAGATCTAAGTGTAACAGCTAAAATTATAAGAGTATTAGAGAAAACATAGGCATAAATCTTTGTGACCTAGGAGTAGAAAACGGTTTCTTAGATATGACATCAAAAGATGACAAAAAGAAAAAAATAAATAAATTGAACTCCATCAAGATTTAAAACTTTTGTGCTTCAAAAGATATCATTAAGTAAGTGAGAAGACAATGCCAGAAATGGGAGAAAATACTTACAAATCATACATCAAGTCCCTGACAAAGGACTTGCACATAGAATATGTAAAGAACTCTCACAACTTAGCAATAAAAATACAAATAACTCAGTTAAACATGGACAACAATTTGGGTAGACATTTTGTCAAGAAAGATATACAAATGGCCAATAAACACATGGAAAAATGCTCAACATCATGAATCATTAAGGAAATGTAAATTAAACCATCATCAATTTACATACTACTTCACATGTATGAGGATGGTTATAACCAAAAAGGACAGACAAATGTCAACAAGGATAAGGAGAAACTGGAGCTCTCATACATTGCTGGTAGTAATACAAAAAGTGAAACTGTTTTAGAAAACAGTTTAGCAATTTTTCATGAAGTTAACCCAGAAAGAGTTATAGTTACTGAGTTATAGTTAACCCAGAAAGAATTTGTTACTGAGTTATAGTTGACTCAGAAATAGTTATAGTTATCTGAGTTACTATAACCCGGAAATTCCACTCCTGGTTATATACCCAAAATAATTTGAAACATTTCCATACAAAAAGTGTACACAAATGTTCACAGCAGATAATAGCCAAAAGTGGAAGCATCTCAAATGTGCATCAACTGATGAATCAATGAACCAAATGTATCTCCATACAATGCAGTATTATTTGGCCATGGAAATTAATGAAGTATTAACTCATGCTACAACATGGATGAACTTAAAATACATTAGGCTCAATGAAAGAAGCCAGTCATAAAAGATCACATATTACACGATTTCATTTCTGTAAACAGGCAGGTCCATGGAGACGGACAGTAAATAGAGGTCGCCAAGATTTGGGAGGAAAGGAAAATGGGAAGTGGCTCCTAACGGATATGGGTGATATATGAACAATATCTCAATAAATCTGTTCTTTAAATAAATTGTATCATTCAATGTTGTCAGGACTGAAGAAATTGGTACAATTACATATTACTAGCAGCTTAGAAATCAGTACAATTCTTTTCTAAAGCTTAGAAATCAGTACAATTCTTTTCTGAAGCAAATTTGACTATATTTTCCATGAGCGGTACAAGTCTTTCCATCCAGTAATCCTGCCCCTGGGAATTTAAGCCACGCTCAGTGCTGAAACTATGAAGAAAGTTATATGCCTGAAGATTTACTCTTTACAATACTAAAAAGCTGGAAACCTCAAATGTTGTACAAAATGAGGATACTTGACTTTATCAATTCAACTAATTTTTCAAAAAATGTTTGGTCAATTGTTAAGTAAAAATGTTTTATATTACATATTTTAAATTATTTATACCTACAGACAAGGACTGATAAACAACATGAACCCAGGAAAATAAATGGCCTGTTAGCTTGCTATAATCATTGGGATCCCTGTCCTGTATTTTAATATTATTTTGTGATGATTGTGAATGTACCACAGTATTCTTTGCAATTATGATGCTGTTATATTACAACTGTTTTTAAAATGTTTTAAAGATGATTTCAGAGTGCTTTCAAAAATTATGCTTGTGGGTGAAAGATGTGTGGGTACCCTGGATATCTGGACGATGATTCCAACCAGGAGAAAACACCAAGAGATCACAGCCACATTGGAAGATCCAGCTGACTCCAGTGAAGAAGTGTGAGGAGTCTACCTTCCCTGAAGAGCAGCTTGGCAGGATTTTCCCCCTGGTGGAGCAACCAGGCTGGTAGAGACAGGTGAGCCCCTCTATCAACAAAGAGCAGGACTATAGACTTGTGAAACCTTAGAAGGAAATTTGTGATGATAGGAATGGTAACCCTAAGGAATGTTTCTTATGTGAATCAATGACTGGAGCACAACACTGGATCTCAAAAAAAAAAAAAAAAAAAAAAGATTATATTTCTAAGTAGTGATATAACATGTTTTTATAATTTTTCAAATTAAAGCATGACTATTGGCCAGGCACAGTTGCTCACATCTGCAATCCTAGCACTTTGGGAAGCCGAGGTAGGCAGATCACCTGAGGTCAGGAGTTCAAGACCAGCCTGGCCTACATGGAGAAATTCCATCTCTACTAAAAACCACAAAAATTACCTGGGTGTGGAGGTGGGCACCTGTAATCCCAGCTACTTGGGAGGCTGAGGCAGGAGAATTGCTTGAACCTGGGAGGCGGAGATTGCAGTGAGCCAAGATCGTACCACTGCACTCTAACCTGGGCGACACAGCAAGACTCCGTCTCAAAAAATTAAATTAAATTAAATTAAACTAAATTAAATTAAAGCATGACTATATATACATTTATATATGGTAAAGTACAAAAATCTAAAGTCTACAACTAGGTGAATATTTATTTAACTGTAAATTCATTTCGCCACTATTCAGGTCAAGAGAGATCTTTTGGTGTCATCAGCAGCCTGCTCATGCCCACTTGCAGTTGATACCACTGCTGAAGGCAACTGGTATCTGACCTGTATCTCCACAGATTAGGTTTGCTGCTTTTGAGTTTCACAAATATGGAATTACTCAGTACGTACTCTTTTGCATCTCCCTTTTCTTGTTCAACGTTACGTTTGGGGAATTCATCCATGACGCGCGTGAGGCTGGAATTGTTTTTCATTGTCACTGGACTTACGATTTCTGTAATCTGCCTCCTGCAGAATATAGAACAGTGTATTTCCTTTTGTTTAAATTTCACTGTGATGTAAAATAAATGCATGGTTAAATAAACTATTTTAAGAGGAGAAAGTTGAAAAAAAAAGTCACTTAAGAGCATGTTTGGGAAAATCAGTAAGACTGTGTGGTAATCCTGTTAAGGGTGTTGGCAGAGCTAGAAAGCAGACAGATAACGAGCTGGCTAAAACGGTAAACAAAGGAAGCGTGCACTCCTGGGAGGGTTTGCAGGAAGCACACAGCAATCCCAAAGCCCTTTGGACTCCTGGGTTTGAGGCAGATGCAGTGCAATTCCAGCGGTCTCTTCTGTTCTACTGTAAGCCCATCTCACCTGTTTCAGATCAGTTTAGGTTCCAGTGGGAATGAAGAGGAAAAACTTTCTTTACAATTTCAGCTGTCAGCAAGCTGTTGTTTGCAAATTCCAGGCTTCCAGACAACAGCACAAAGAGTTTGCTTAGAAAAAAAAAGTTTCCTAAGTGCTGTAACCTATGTTTTAGAGCTTGCTCTGGGAGGACATCAGAGGTTAGACTAAATGGAATAAAACCAGTAATAGTAATAATAATATTAACAGTGTAAGTCTGTTTTTATCTAATGGGGGAGATTGGGGCAGGTGTTTTCTGCATCCACAGCTGGTGACCTTCTCAGTGGTTACTCTCCCTCTCTGCACTGACTTTTCCCTCTGAGCTTTCTGTACTGAATCTTTGCGTCATAGAAAGGTAAGGTAATTACTAACTTTTAAATCTATAGAAGCTAGTAGATAAGCTTGCTGGCTGCTTGCCAAGCCAGCTTTCATTGACATACAAAAATTCTTTATTTGTCATAACTAAACACATTAAGATATATAGAAAATATTTTGAAGTTAAATGGTTTCACTTTCTTCATAATTAAGGTAAAACAAAGTTACCGTCTAGTAAAACTGTAAGCCTAAATTAAGAAATCTTTAAAGCACATTTTAAAATATTAATATAATTTCTAAATTTTTAAATATTAATATAATTTCTAAATCATGTAGAGAACCTAAAAAAAAAAATTCTCCTTTGACATTAGACTTAGCCTTACATTAACATTAATTCCAAGAAGCAAACATTTGATTTGACTGGGAATTATATTCTGTTCGAGTTTGGGTGCTACGTTTGGAGATCACGATGTACCCTACTGAAGCAGCATGTGAACACCAGGAAGAAAAATAACAATTACTTCTTGAAAAAGAGTGATGAGACCATGATCAAAGACTGGTCTTTTTGGTTGAGATAGAGAAAGTGCCAAATGTCTGATAACATTAGATTAATTTGAGATCCAGAGAACGTTTGGGTCAAGCCAACAAATTTATCCTTATTTGAGCTCTTAGCAACCTGTATGGCAGGTGTTTATTACTCTTGGACAAGTGCCTTCTGTTTATCTGGAAAGCGTTCATTGAGACATGAGTCTCCATTATATAGGTGTGACATGAAGTGGTAAGAAGTTGTCATGCAAACCCATGTTGTAAGGAACCATGTTTTATTTGGAGAAGATGTTCATGATGAAGAATTTCTTAGACAAAATGCAGATTAGACTCATGTTTACATCATCCCCAATTATAAGATCCCCAGAGAAAATGTGTCATTGTCCTCCATCGAGTTGTGCTTATTTCAGGCAAAATTATTTTTGATGCGTATCCCTCCTTTCTTGGTGCCTGGTAAACAATAACTCCAGCTGTCAAGTGCTGATGCAAGAGATGGAAATTCCATTTTTCTTTTCTTCTACAGGAAACGCAAAGATCCTCCATGCAATCTCCTGGGCTATTGTCATATAGTATGATTTATGTATTTCTCGTATGTTTCTTTCTTTTTAAATCTGGAAGTATATCCTTTTGTTTTATTGGGCTATTTATTCTCTTGACACCCTTGGATGTGAGTTAATGGAACCATGATAAAAGGATAGAGAAGTGGAACAAACAAGCCTGATGGTATAGATTCAGGACTGCCTGACAGATTAGGGATAGCAAGGAGGGGAACAAAAGATAAAATCACCTGATTCATGTGCACTGGGATGGTCCAAAAAAAACTAGTGCTTGAAGTTTCACTACGCTGTAACTCTGGAAAAGAAACACAGAAAAGATTAGCTTATTATTACAGGAATTGAGAAAAAATGTTCTTTTAAAAAAATTAATTTTGATATACAAAATCTAAAAGCTTAATCTAAGACCCTAGAACAATGTTTTGTGCTCAATGAGCATTTTATAAACATTTGTTATTTAAAGTCAGGGAAAGAGTTTATGGATGTGAGAACAACGGAATGGAGTGGACACACAACTACTATTTTATCTGCAGAGAAGAGCATACACTCCCCTTCTGGCCATGCCCCATTCATATGGCTGAGCTTGGAAGCTGCCATCCTCCTACAGATTCTGCTGTGGTGATTGATGTAGAAATGGAAACATAAATTAAAATAATCCTACTGCCTTCCCTCCACGGTAATTGGCCCAAAGAAGAACACTTAACACAAGCTGAGCCAATTGGAGGACTTCTTCCAATTTTTCAAGTTGGAACCATGGAGAGTAATAAAACTGGAATAACATAAGCTTGAAAACTGCTGTTGCCTAGTGTCCCATACTCCATACTCAGGCAGAAATGAGTCTGAGATGGTGAAGTCAACCTGTGGATGGAGACAAGAGGGGAAAGGGTCCTGACCACATTTGACCCTGGTTCCAGCTGTCCCCTAGGTCCAGTTTTATCTCTGCCCTTCATAATATTTGTCCACTTGAGCCAACACTGCCCCATGAAAGAGTTTTGACTAATACAAGGAAAAATTAAACTTGAACAAGATAGATTTGGGAGTAACCTAGGCTCTAAGCAATAGGAGGTAAAGGATTATATCATTCATCTTTATAATCACAGTGCATAAAATAGTGCTTGGTACACAGTTGGCAGTCAATAACTCTACAGTTTTTCAAAATATATTTATCAAGTGTCTGGAGAACATGCTAATTACTGATAATAAAATAGTGAGCAAGACAAGTGCAGTCATTGCCCTTAAGAAGCTTTCAAGTGGAAAGCACAGAGAAAATGATAACTGGCAAATAGCATAATAAAAAGTAATACATTTTTTTAGGAGACTGGGTCTCACTCTGTCTCCCACACCAGAGTACCAGGGTATGATCATAGCTCACCGTAGCCTCAAACTCCTGGGCTCAAGCCATCCCCCCGCCTCAACCTTTTGAGTAGCTGAGACTACAGGCATGTGCTACCGCCCTTAGCTAATTTTTTTTTTTATTTTTTATAAAGATGGTATTTCAGTATGTTGCCCAGGCTGGACTTGAACTCCTGGCCTCAAGAGATCCTTCTGTCTCAACCCCCAAAATATTAGGATTACAGACATGAGCCACCACCCCTGGCCAAGTAATACTTTTTTGATAGGGGGAATATATGATTAGTTATAGTTTTGGTATGACAAGTAGATAGCCTAGTTAATCCAAGTTAAAAAGGGAATTATTAGTTAATGGGGTGTCTGACAGAACACAAGAGGAGGAACACAGCCTGACTTTTGGGAGGACAGGGACTGGGAATTGGAGAGTCATTGTCTCCCTAGGAAATGTTCTTTCTGACTCTCCTCTCTGCTTCTCCTTTTCTTTTCCCAAAAACTGTCTTATTTGCTCCCCACTCCAAGTGCTGTTGTAAAACTGGTCACAGCTTTTAAGTACAGACCTGTCCAGAGAAGACAATTATATTGACCAGAATTCCCCTAAGGAGGAATATCTACTCTTGAAAGTAATGTTTCAATAAGCTCTTCGATTAGTTGATTGCCTTAGTGGGTGAGCCCTCAGGGCATGCTCATGTCTGAAAAGATGCTTGCTGTAAATTACTATGCACCAAATGTGGAGGAGAATTAGTGGGGCCCAGGAGAGAGACAGAGTAAGGAAGGAGAGGGAGAGGGGAGGGACTGAATGAACTCTCCCACCTCCATTCCATTTATAGTAAAGACTATTAAAATTATAAGATACTGGGGATGACGGATATTTTACTGGAAACTAACAAAAGAGCTGAGTTGTCTGGGTTGCAGCAAAATAAGACAGTGCCGGGAGCAGGAACAACCAAGTCACACAAGCTAAAGGTTTAGCCACCTGGAGAGGTTGACTCATTCTCTTTCTTAAATTTCAGATGACCAGGAAAGAATTCTGGTTGGCTTATCTTGGGACAAGTGGGGCTGATAGAAGAGTGGGATTATGTACAAAATGACAGTTGTATCCACATCTATGTTGAGGTCGGCTGGGGTGTTACCAGTGGAATGTATCAGAGTTACCCACTGGGAATCTGTATGGGTTTACAGCAACCTCAATTCTTGCTTCCTCAGAAGAAAGAATTCCACTGAGGGGCATAAGGCAGAAAAACAGACCAAGGCAAGATTCAGAGCAGCAGTGGAAATTTCTTTAAAAAGGCTTTACAATAGGAAAGAAAGGAAAGTACACTTGGAAGAGACCCAAGCAGGCAACTTGAAGTACAAGTTCGGCATTTAACCTTGATCCTAGGACTTTAAAGGCTGGCCCACTTCTGGTGTCTTGCATCCCTTTTCCACGATTCTTCCCTTAGCGTGGGCTGCCCGCATGCACAGTGTCCTCCTTATCTTTAGGAAGTGAACACTCCTAGTGTGTTTAGGAAGTTGTACGCTTAGCCACCTGAGGCGTTCTTCCCTTTTCGGATGGAGTGCCACAGGAAAGTCATGCGCCACCATTTTGTCTCATAATGCGCATGCCCAGGAAGTTGCTTTTTCTCACATCTGCAGTCAGTCAACACTTTGGTGCAACAGGTGTAGACCATCAGGAAATGGCCTCTCCCTGGCACTGGCTGCTAATTTATCACTTTTAGACAGGCAATGTGATAATTGCCAAACCATCACTCAACATTCCTGGTGGAGGGGAGGGCGCCCTCTCCTGCCCTGCTCATGCTTAACTACCCGTAACAGAGGGGCAGTTAAGGGAATTTCTTGTGAATTGGTCAGAGCTTGCAAAAGGTCTTCAATACAGGACAGAAATGGGTGTCTAGAATATATGTGTGAGAGACATCTCGTCCAAGCTAAATGTTCTTTGAGTGAAAGAATTAATACACAGAACTTTCTTGGATGGCTTGGCAAACGCTGTGATATAAACAGAAGAAAGACAAAGCTATGGGTCATCAGAAGTCTAGGGTGAGAAAAAGATATGAGGTGAACAGAGGGTCAGGAGAATCCGTGGTGTCAAGAAAAGTAGAAACCAAGACAGAGAGAAACACTGGGAGCCTGTGGATGAAGAGGGTGAAATAATGAAACACAACCATGTGGTAACTGAAGGGTGTTCCAGTTCTCCTTGACGTCTGACTTGGTGAGCAAAGGGCTATTATCCTGAAGACCTGGTTTTGTTTAACTCTTGGATGTTTCTCTCTCTCTCTCTCTCTGTGTGTGTGTGTGTGTGTTTACCTTACCTACTTCCTTCCTTATTTTTTAACATATCCTTACAAATAACTCTTATTATCTGAGATGCCCTAGGCATGTTGGTGATCCTGAAAATCTGAGAGAGTTTAATAACAAAACCACCAAGGAAGAAAGGAAGGAAGAAAAGAAAAAGAGAGATCATTCTTCTTATCAAGTAAGAGCTAACTTCTCTCCTCCAATTGCTGTTTTATTCTTATTTCAGTTTTCCTGCCCATTTCCACTTCTTTATTCTTTGTGATCCTTTCTCTCGTAGCCTTCAAAAAAAAAAAAAACCAAACCGAAACCTAATCCTACCTATCTTTCTCCTTTGCTGTTCTATTTAGTTACAGCATAATGATGTACAGATGCTCACCAGGTTACTCGACACTTGACTTATGCAAATTTGACCTTATACAAATTATTATATAAGGAACACAGTAAAGTTTTAGAAATGTAGAAAATTTGCATTTTATATGAAAACAAAAAGTAGCCTAGAGCATAGATGAATGTTAAGAAACCAGTTGCCCTCCATCTTCTGTTGTTTTGATGCATCATGTCACATTGCCATGTGTTAGAATCACAGCCCTCCATCCTTGACTCTACCGTAGTACAGGATGCAGTTAAGCGCTGAGACCCTGGGATCTGGCTGCTTGGATTTGTGTCCTTTTTCTACCATTTTCTAGCTGAATGACCTTGAGTAAGTCACCTAAATCCTCTAAGCCTCAGTTTTCTCTTTCTCTTTTTCTTTCTTTCCTTTCTCTCTCTGGTTCTCTTTCTTTCTTTCTCTCTTTCTTTCTTTCTTTCTTTCTTTCTTTCTTTCTGTCTTCTTTCTTTTCTTCCTTCCTTCCTTCCTTCCTTCCTCCCTCCCTTCCTCCCTCCCTCCCTCCCTTCTCTCTCTCTCTCTCTTTCTTTCTTTCTTTTTTTTGATGGCGTTTCACTCTTCTTTGCCCAGGCTGGAGTGCAATGCTGCAATCTTGGCTCCCCGCAACCTCCGCCTCCCGGGTTCCAGCGATTCTCCTGCCTCAGCCTCCCGAGTAGCTGGGATTATAGGCGTGTGCCACCATGCCTGGCTAATTTAGTATTTTTGGTAGAGACAGGGTTTCTCCATGTTGGTTAGGCTGGTCTCCAACTCCCAACCTCAGGTGATCGCCTGCCTCAGCCTCCCAAAGTGCTGGGATTACAGGCGTGAGCTTCCCTGTGCCTGACCTAAGCCTCAATATTCTAATCAATGAAGTAGGGATAATGTTTTCTTTCTCAGAGTTGTTATAACAGATAGATCAAGTATGGAGCTTCAGTGAATACCCTTGCTAGTAAATTCAGAGTTTGATGTTGTTGACCCCAATGGCAAGGCTTCTTCTTTTCCTGACCGACGTATTAAATCTTTTTCTACTTTTAAGTTATGACAAAACCGAAAAGAACAACTGCATAAACTAGAGAATCTGTCATAGCAAATCTAGCACTGTGGGGGTTCAGATCTAAGATTAGTCTATTTTTTTTTTTCCTTAGGAGAGTTGAACTGAGCTACTATAGTGATGAAGTGAATTGATATTCCTCCAAAATGCTTTTCCAGATGTTTAGCAAAGCTCTTAATTCCTTCTATTCCAATCATGGTCTCTCATTCTAAGTTCTCCTGAATTATTAAGTGAAAGGGGTGGGTGAGAGGGGGGTGAATGGGGTGGGAATATTTAAACCTGGTTTGGAGAAAGTGAAAGTAAAGGGAGGAGAGCAATATTGAAGATTGTAACCTAAATATTCTCCCTATAAATACAACTTCCTGCAGAAACTCAAGTCAGATGTCTTTAAGCTGCAATACAGTAGAATAAAACATTCTCCATCCCTCATTGAATGGAGAATTTATCAGGCTGCATTTTTAAAAATCTCCTTTTGTGGAACTAGTGAGAGTCTCTGGGAACCAAGTTCATATCCATAATAATGAAGCTAGATAAGGGTACATGACTCAGATTCTGCCCATCAAAACAAACCATCGAAGCACCATGTGAAAGGCTTTGATAAGGCCCTGTGAAGACAGTTTATGCAGTTCATTTGTCATTGAATATGGTTTCATTCTTAGCACCACATTTTTAAACAGCTTGATTTTTAAAAAATCAATAGTCCTTGAGTAAGAATGACATCAGGACAACAATCTTCAATTTAATATTGAGGGCCCTTTTTCACATCTTTTTTAGCTTTAAACTGACTTGTATCATAGTCTAAATTCCAACAGTGACTTTCAAATGCTTCCAGATTAATTCTTTCTTACTTTTGTCATGTAGCACATGTACAGTCTCTTTTTTACTAGTGGTTTTCAAACTTGCGTTTTGAGCTGAGAAATCTCTTATCAAATAAAATCTGACTCAGAACCCAACAGCATAGTGGAACTGCTCAGGAAGTATTTCCTATCTGGAAAATCATTGCCCTATACCAAAAATACTTTCACTGACAGGTTTCCTAACCAGAATAGAGGAACATTAAAAATCTAAGTTGCTCAAAGAATAGAAATTTGTTAAGTAACATATGTAGAAAATAATATATAGTAACTATGGTCTTGAAAAAGTTGAATTCCAAGATTAGGCTTTGTGACCAGAAATAGAAATGGCTACACAGGTTCAAGACTGAATTTCCCAGTCTGCATTCCCCATCTCCTACAGGTGGGAAGGGCTGAGGCTCTGGAGCAGCACATTAGCAGTTAGCTCTCTTGCCTCTCTCCTGAATGGATATCCTCCCAATAATTCAACGTTGCACATGTCCTAAGCCTAGGGCTTTCAAACTGGGTAACTGATCCAAACACTGGGAATGTGGGTTCAGAATATGACCCGTTTGGGAGAAAACCTAAATGGGTCATATTCTGGACCCACATTCCCAGTCGAGACAGTACAAATGATAGTGGTGGGAGGTGATTGCCTAGGCAGATAGGGGCAGGCTGCTGGTGAAACCCCACCTTGAAACCAAAGATTAAACTAAAGACTGAAAACCAAGCCACAAGTCTCGGATAAATCCATGGATTGGATTGGAAACATCTCTTCCTGTTTGGCATGCTTTCCTCTGATTGATCGACTCCCTTCACCTATTTAACATATACCTACCCTTCCCTAATTGTTTTTTTACACTGTCATGCCCACCTTTTGTGGTGCCTTTGTTTTAGCCTCTTTTGCATACTCATAAACCAATCAGCATGCACTCTCCCGTTCTGAGCCCATAAAAGCCCTGGACCCAGACACACTGAGAGAGAGACCACCCAGCTTTGGGTGGGGGACCACCCTTCCCTCCCCCCACATTGAGAACTGTTCATTCACTCAATAAAATTCTCCATCCTCCTTACCCTTTGATTGTGAGTGTAACCTCATTCTTCTTGGACATGGGATAAGAACTCAAGAACCACCAAATGCAGGTGCAAGCTGTAATACAGGCAGGCAGGGGCACAGCTGTGGGCTAAGCTGGTGCACGAGCCAGGTGTGGCCTGGTGGGCCGAGTGGGTGAAGTGCCTCCTGCAGCAGGCCTGGGGCCAAGTGAGGCCCAGGTGGGTGCATCGCTGGCCATGGAGGGCCCCAACTGGCAAAGTAGCAGACAAAAATCCTGCACCATAAAGATATACTCCTAAGTTGCTTAGACTTTGACATAAGACTGGAGAGAAAGAATTTTTCTTCCAACACAAGCATGCCAAACCTTGTTTTGCTAAAGGGAACTTTGATCCCAGAGGCACTATTCTACAAACAGCAATCCCCTGCATTATATTTGAGAAGACTAACCATCTTTAAGATGAGTCCCCATTTTCCAGTTCTAGACTGGAACCCTTGGTTTTTATAAATCTACAAGGGAAAAACATTTCCATATCCTAAACAAAGCTACCTGGCAGAGTAGCAGAGTTGGGCATTCAGTAAGGCCCTACTTGCATAGCACAAAGCTAGATGTGTCAAAGTGTTATGAATTGTTCATGGTATGTGACAATCATGATTATATATTTCAGTGTTGTACCTTTGCATTGAAAACCTTCTTTGCCTGAGTTTTCAGTTTCTCTGTTGTTCCTTCAAAGCAGGCAACCACCATCTCTGAGAGCTGCTGCTATTACAGTAAGTAAGAAGTCATGTGCTTCCTATCTGTCTCCTCCTAACTAACTCTCTTCATTAAAGTTGGAAGGAACAGTGGTAGGCTGAAGCTGGACAATACAGGCTCATTAGAGCTGACTGTTACATTTTCAGGAATTTTATTTTATTAGGTTGGTGCAAAAGTAATCAAAAGTTATGGCAAAAACTTCAGTTACTTTTGCAACAAACTAATACATATCACTATCAAAATTAAATTGTATAACCTTAGAATTAAATAAATTTCTTTTAAAAGGTAACAAATAATCCAAACTCTTCACATCTTAGTGATTTTACTACATTTTACAACAATCTATACTCATTATTTATGTTAATATTATCTACATGGTAGAAATATCATATAAAACTGTGCAACTCTTTTCCACTCCACGTTCAGTGATGTCACATGGGTAGCTTGAAATAAACTATGAGCATTTACACCATGGAAACTGACAAACACGAAAACATAGGGCTATTTATTTATTTCAAGAGAACTAGTTGTTAAATGTTTACCATCACACCATTGACAATGAGAGTATGAATAGATGTCAATTCCTTTGCCAATTCTTCACAAAACAATTACTTGTGTTTACATGACTGGCTGGTGAGATATTTTGCCATCAACTAGCTATTTTTATACTATTGTGAGCCTTGATACTCACAACTGAATTCCTTCATTCTCTCTTTATCACCAGTGAAAATTGTAAATCAGCAGCAATAAAGAATTAAATTGGGTTTCAGCAAGAAATAAAAATGATGCCAATCAACTATGTGGGTAGCATTTTATGCTGTTAGAAAAGAAGTAAATATATGAAACTCATATGTCTATTGCATGAATATATCAGTCAGAGATGGAGGAAAAGCTATCACAAGGGGAGGGACATACATTGTGCTTTGTGAAAACAATGTGCTAATATAAGAAAATGCACTGCATGGGTTCATAATTTGGTAATTATATGAGTTCATTAGTTGCTGTATATTTGCTGCGCAGTAGTTTGTCCCTGATAGAAAGCGTTACTAAAGATCCTGGGATCAGGTCACAGAAGAATGATTTAGTAAACATCTAATGGCTATTGTCAATGTGGCTCACATTCAAAGCCAGACCCATCTGTAGAGGGGGATGCCTTGTGTGGTGCCTTTCTGTTTCATTTCCTTCACGAGGGAAGTCACAGTATTTCTACTTCCGGGAGTCCAGGCCCTGAGCCCCAGAGAGTATTCACCTCCACCTTATGTCCTACATCCCTAGTCCTTAATGTTTGTCCGAGGATTAACCTTATTCCTGAATAATTAATCCTAATAACATTTTCATTGGTGAGTAAAGGATATATATACATATATATTTATATATGTGTGTGTGTGTGTGTATGTGTGTGTGTGTGTGTGTGTGTGTGAGTTCTGCTGTAAAATTTCAGAGGACCAAAAACTCTGTGATAAAAGTAAATAGTATTTTAATGCAATATACTTTAAAAATTAAACTTAATGCAAAAAAAACCCATGATTCATAGAATATCAAAATTTGAAATAAAGACAGGATTAGACTTTAGGATAAGGGTGCTGTTCCCACTAGTGAACCAGGCTTCCAAGTGGAATGCGTTTATTCCCATTTTCATTTGTTTCCTGTGAGTTTGCTCAATTAATTGTTTCTTTTCTCTCCTAAATTTTCAGCTTCTGTATAGGCATTCATTTCCCAAAGCCTACAAACTTGCTAAGTTCCAACCACCTTTGAAACGAAAACAAAAGCAAGAACTGCCTCATTTCAATTCCCTTGATTTTTCTCCTGTTAATATCCCACGCATTTTCCTTTATACAAGTTCCTTGAAAAAGTAACCTGTGCTCAGTGTCTTTGTATTTCTACCTCCCATTTGGCATTTCCTCACTGCACAATGTTCATTATTCCTGTCTTTTGTGTGTTGAGGGGAGACAGGGTCTTGCTCTGTCACCTAGGCTGGGGTGCAGTGGGCTGAATTCAGCCCACTGCAACCTCTGCCTCCTGGGTTCAAGCAATTCTCTTGCCTCACCCTCCCAAGTAGCTGGGATTATAGGCGTACACCCCCACGCCCAGCAAATTTTTGTATTTTTTATTAGAGATGGGGTTTCACCATGTTTGCCAGGCTAGTCTTGAACTCCTGGCCTCTAGTGATCCACCCACTGTGGCCTCCCGAAATGCAGGGATTGCAGGCATGAGCCACCGTGATTGACCATTCCTGTCTTTTTGAGAAATCTCCTCTTTTTGACTTCTATGATATCACAGTTTTATTATTGCTTTTTCTACCTCCAAATATTCCTTCTCAGTCTTACTTGCAATCTCATTTATTTCTGCCCTTTCTTAAAATGTTGGCAATCATCAGGTGCTAGGATCATCCTCTGATTCCCTCACCCCTCCTTCAGTGACCACATCAACTCCCATGGGAGAACTATCAAAAACTAGCACACAACACTTATTTCCAGCTCTGAACACTCTCCTGGGATACCGATTTTTATATAGACAGACTACTAGACAGCCCCTCTTGGCTACTCATAGACACCTCAACCTCAACATATCCTAACACACTCATTACGTATCTCATTCACCACCACTCTGGTTGGCTTTACCTCTACTATTTATCTGGTTGAATGGCACAGGAATTCAACAAGGAAGCATGAAGCCACTCCAGAGCACTCCTTTTCCTCAAAAGCTAGAGCCCTGAGTACTCCTAAAGACACCACCTGCAGCATCCGTGGAGCTGCCAAGAAAAGCCCTCAGAATTTCCCTTAGTGTTCGCACACAGGACTTACGGGACAACCTGTGATCCTGGAAAGACCATCCCACATTATCACATTGTATTCCTCTTCTGTGCCCTCACCTTCTGCTTCTCTTCTTCCTGCTTCCTCTGTGCCAGAAATGCTAACCTTCCTGCTTCTGCCTGGATCTTTCTTCCTCCAGATACACAGCTCCCCACCTTCCTTTGCTCATCTGTCTACTGATAGAAATATCTGCCCTTAAGGCCTTTCCTAACCACCCCACATAAAGTTAGCAACCTACTCCCCTACTGTTCTCTTGTCTTCCTATCCAGCTTCATTTTCCTTCGTAGCACTTATACACACCTGACTTATTTTGTTTGTTTATTTTTTTTCTCTGTTAAAATGTGCATCCCCTGAAACCAGGGTCTAGCTTACTAACTATATTTTCATCACCTAGAACAGTGTTCAATCTTTAGTAGAGACACAACATACATTTGTTAAATGACTGTATTATTAATTACTATCATACCTACTCCTTCAACATTTATTGTCTCTATCAGTTTCCTTGGATATTCCTCACATATTCAATAAATGTTCGCTCAGCTCCTCATACAGGGCCTACAGAGTGCTGGCTGCTGCCATTCTCACTGCTGCAGGACTCATTGTCTCCAGCCTGGACTCTTGGAATTGTCTCGTAATTGGTTTCCTTGCTTATAGTCAGTTCTCCTTTTTATCTGTTCTTCATGCCATTGCTAGGCTGTCTTTCCAACTTAGCTCAAATTGATAG
Organism: Rhinopithecus bieti; assembly: GCF_001698545.2. Lineage (NCBI taxonomy): Eukaryota > Metazoa > Chordata > Mammalia > Primates > Cercopithecidae > Rhinopithecus > Rhinopithecus bieti. The sequence goes on along the minus strand of NW_016810615.1, from coordinate 507,334 downwards.
CTTCTCTGTGAAGCATTTCTCAACAATTTCAATAGAACATCTTGCCCTTCCTTGTGCCTCAATGTGTCTTGTACAGATGGTTATAATAGCACACATGCTATGGCACTTTGCTGAACATATTTATACATCTGTCATGTATTATTAGACTATAAACTCACTGAGGACAGATGCTATAGTCTTTTATTTGCCTTGAGTTTTATTTATCCTCACTATTTAACACAATACCAGGGCTATCATGAATGCTTGATAAATATTTGTTGAATAAGTAACATCGTAGTGTTATCAACAAATTAACTGTCTTTATGCCAGAGAGTCTAAAGCACTTACACACAAATCATAGTATGTTTTTCTAACTTTTAAAAAAATGATGTGAACATACATCTTTGTATGATAGGTAAAACACAGGTATTATTATCTCCCTCTAACAGAAGGAGGATTAGATTTATATCTGCTTCCTAAGATTAGTTTGCACCCATAACTGGATTGATAGCATCAAGTCTAGTGTGCAGATTATTAAATTGGATGCTGAGGGATCAGCAAAGAAAAGTAGAAACATTTTCTGCCTTCAAGGATCATATTACCTGAAGGGGAAGACAATACCCATAGAAAATAGGTAGGAAAATAGGTCCATTGAAGCTCTTCTAAACAATCCTAAAAATGGACCACTCAAATATTGAGAGAAAGGAAAAAATGCTGAAATGACATCTGCAATCAAACTGGAACTTCTATTGGAGGTCAGCATCCGTATTCAGATGACAGCTGCTCTACCCAGAAGGCTGTACACAGGGAGAAAAGTCACCTCTTCCAAGCCTGTAGTGCTCCCTAACGGCCAGCTGTCCGGAGCATGCAGCAGAATCGCAGCATCCTGACGGTTTAATTCTGAGCATCACTTCCGCAATTTACCTGGAGGGAAGAAACTGAAGGCAGAATGCATAGGGAGATGATGATGAATTCCTAACAACTATTCTAGGTTAAATACCACTGACAAGTCAATGGGTAGAAGGTTTCAGTTTGAAGGAGGCTGCTAAAAAGTGACTGACTCCATATTTCTAAGACTAAATCAAAACTCTACCGGGGATTCAGCTTCAAAATTGTGATAGTTTGGTTTTCTGGGAAAATGACTGTGTACAAAGAGGCAGGGAAGTCAATTAACATTTCTAGGCACTTTTCATGTGTTTTAAATAGTTCTTTCAAACCCTCTCCCAAATGAATCCTCACAACAATATTGTGAGATAAATATTACTAATTCCATTATTATAGATGGGGATATTGTAGAAAATAAAGGCCCACATGAAAACAGTATATCTTTTTATCAGTGTTGATATACTCATGAATACTTATTGTAATCAGTAGGTTATAATCTATTAGTCTCATTTATTTTGTTACCGTTCCCAGCTTTGACCATGGGGAGTTCCCTCAAGTGGACTCTGGTATCCTTTTCACATGACTCGTCAATTTTTTATCTTTTCCTTACTTTCTGCCATCACAAGATATTTCAGGCTCCCCTTGTATTTCTTTTTCGTCAACTCTGGAATCAGCCAAGGAGCCCTGGTTCCTTTTATTTGAGATGGTTTTAAAATGAAAATGCGATCTGAGTGCTGGGTGGGCTCATTTGCCAAGGTGTTATTGTTTCTAGGGGCTCACAGAGAAAACAGACGAGAAATATATGCATGTATACACATACGTAAGTTCCATGTACATCCATCTACATCTTTTTCTATCTCTAGCTATCTCAAATATATCAAAAACACAAGTTCACACTGATATCTCAGATTCCAAACCACCAACTCAGGGTTCATTCTAGCCTGTCCCATCTCTGTCTCCAACAGTGAGGAACCAGACTTTCATTACCCCCAATATATTTATTTATTTGAGCAGTCCTAGAATATATACAAAGTAGTTATTGAATTGCTAACTCATCTGCTGGTGAAAAACAAATTCAGTGGCAATATTTGTGAAGAGTTTTTTTTTTGTTTTTTTTTTTTTTTTTTTTTTTTTTGTCTTTAGCCTTACAAAACATAGTCAAAACATTGTTTTTCAAATTTGTTACTGTATTTCATTTTGGATATTCTCTACTTCCTAATTCATTTTGACTATTTATTCAATCTGACTAACATGATCGTGATACCAAAAGTCAAAGCACGTATGTGTGTGTGTACATATATATATATACACACACATCTATATCTAAAGATATTATCAGAGAAATGTCACCTCCCTTTAGTCCTTCTCCTTTGTTCCTGCTCTCCCATTCTTTCTATCGAGTCCCTACCCATCTCCTTTGGGTAACCAATCTCATTAGTTCAGGTTTATTCTTACGGTGTTTCTATTTGCACAAACAAGAAGATACATGTATATTTTCTTTTCCTTTTTTTGTTTTCTCTCTTTCTTCTTCTTCTTTTTTTTTTTTTTTTTTTTTTTTTTTTGACTCTCACTCTTTTTCACAGGCTGGAATACAGTGGCATGATCACAACTTACTGCAGCCTCGACCTCCTGGGCTTAGGTGATCCTCCCACCTCAGCTTCCAGAGTAGCTGGGACCATAGGCTCATGCCATCATACCCTGGTAACTTTTGTATTTTTGGTAGAAACAGGGTTTCACCATGTTGCCCAGACTGGTCTCGAACTCCTAGGCTCAAGAAATACACCCACCTCAGCTTCCCAAAGTGCTGGGGTTACAGGCATGAGCCACCACGCCTGGCCTTATGTGTGTACTTTTTAATACTATGTTATACACACTAGGATGTGCATAACAGCCCCAGGATTTTCACTTAAAAGTATACCCTGGGGCTGGGTGCAGTGGCTCATGCCTGTAATCCCAGCACTTTGGGTGGCCAAGGTGGGCGGATCACCTGAGGTCAGGAGTTCAAGACCAGCCTGACCAACATGGAGAAACCCCATCTCTACTAAAAATACAAAATTAGCCAGTGTGGTGGCACATGCCTGTAATCCCAGCTACTCAGGAGGCTGAGGCAGGAGAATCACTGGAACCCGGGAGGCGGAGGTTGCAGTGAGCCAAGGTCACGCCATTGCACTCCAGCCTGGGCAACAAAAGCGAAACTCTGTCTCAAAAAAAAAAAAAAAAAGGATATCCTGGAAATTAATCCATATCACTAGTTTCTTGCTGAATGTTCCTGGTCTTTTAGGTAACAAGCCTCTGCTTTGTCCCCCAGTTCTGCCAGGAGTTCAGCTGTCCAGAGAGCCTTTCTCCTCCTCCAGATCCCAAATTTGGCTGAGGAAATGTTTGTCTCCCTTTTATTTTTGTTCTTTGAGGGGACCTTTAGTCTATGTCTCTCTTGGAATTTAGATAACACCATCCCTGGGGCATGGCCACATCTGGACTCATCTTTGAACCCTGTCACTGAAGGGATTCAGTGCTGCTTCAGAGACCAGGTGGCGAGGGGAACGTGTATAAAAATGGAATAGAATGCACCAGATAAAGGTATGGACTTAGAAACAATATGGAAACATGAGGGCATCCATCTGGGACTGGCTTTACCTTATCTTACCCTCCTCCCTCCCCATCACACAGTCTGTTGCTTCTTTGAACCATCTCTACTTCTTTTCCTTTTCAAAGCAACTCTAATGTTTACTTCATCTGCTCTCCTCTGTGTGTCGGTAGAAAGGGGATTATTTCTTTTCTCCAAGGTTTCCCCTGTTGAATGCGGTCCCTTGATAACAAACTTTCCAAATCAGTTGTTTCCTAAACATATTTTCAAACATTCAACCAGCTTTGGTCTTTGCTAGATCCTCTTTTGGGAGTGCCTTTCTACTCCGTCTCTACCTGGAGAACTCTGGCTTAGCAGATAGATATATCATTATCTTTGTCACATGGTCCCAGTTTCCCTTTTCCTGGAAACCCTGTGGAATGAGTTCATCCCTCCTCTATGCTCCTACAGCTCCCTGTGTACTCCTTATTATAGCATTTTCCGCATTATGTCATTATGTTGTAATTAGATGTTTGCAGATCTGTCTCCCCCCACTAGACCATGACTGCTTGAGGCCTGGGATAATTACGTTTTATTCTTCTTTGTGTCTCCAGTGCCTTGCAGTATCTGCCACATAGTGAGTGCTGAGTAATGTTTAAATGATTTCATTAACTATACTTCTTTGTCACACATGCTCAGTCATTTAGCACAGATACAGAAAGGGAGCAACTCTAAAGAGATTTCACGCATTCTGCTAACAAGGAGGAAACTAAAGCACTATGGTTAAGTCAGAAGTTTCCGATTTTTAGCTGATGATTAGGTCTTGCCCGACCCTTAAATTGAGAGAGGCACTGAATAAAATGGTCAGATTTTCCACAAACTCAACCCAGGCCAACTGGAGAAGTTTCACTCTTGCCTGGACCAAAAAGTGTTAGAATACAGTGAAGGATGGGCTTATGGAATGGTTCTTCCTCTTCTGGAAGCAAATGTCTATAATAATTTAGGTCCCATTGGCTTGTATCTCAACCATGCAACTGGACTTATTAATTTGATCTTTTAATTACTAACAACCTGCTGACCTGAAACTTCTTAGGATCCTCAGAGCAAGGAAATAACCTTCTCCAGGTGAGAGAATAAAAATGAAATAAAACAAAAGCAAGTCTGGCACCCAGCTATGTTGGTGTCTTCCAAAGTACGAACACCATAATAAAGGCTTTCTGCTTCTGTTTCATTATGTGACAGTCAGAGACTGTAAACACTGTCAGTGGCAGAGAAAACAGTGTCTAGAAACAAATAAGAGAAACTAAAGATGAAACTGGGAATATGTGCACAGCTTATGCTTTGGTATTCTGTGGTCATGACAGCTTTTGCTCTTATGAACGTACTGAGTGTGGTGTTCTTTTTCCCTGTAATGATTTCTGAAACTGTGTGACTTGTGGAAATTGCCTTAAAAAATGCAGTGAGTGTTTAATCGCTCAGGGTGTAAGTAACCACATTCTGTTCGACTGTGCTTCCAGCCCTCACTTTCCTCCTTATCAGTGACAGTATTCCAAACACTTGTCTCAATTTTCAGATCAAAGCTGATGAAAAACAGACCTCTAAAGGGTTGAATTGCCTTCTGCATTTTTGTTCATCGGAATAAAATACCTATACCACTTGAAAGGGCTGAGTTTTTTTTAGTGCCTCATCTGTAGATTGTAAATTCTGTTTTGCCTTCCTGCTTTACTTATTTCTTACTTTGTCAATGTCATCTGCTCCGTGAAATGTATCTTTTAATTAATTATTCTTGTCTCAAGTTGTCTGCTGTGGCTCACTGTCAGGGCAAGAATTCATATCAGTAATATAGGATATGTTGCTCAATGGAAATATCTTGGCTTATTTCAACATGAGATTAACTTCATTTACCCAATAATCACCTTAACTGATTTTTCAGATAAATCTTTTTGTTTATATTTTATTTGAAGTTGCATACAACATTGCTTTTCTAAAAGAGCGGAAATTCAGAAGCATGAGAACATTAAACTGTAGAAGACCCTAGAAGTCTGATTGAAAAAACATTTAGAGAGAATTCTAAAGCTAGAAGCCAAGTTCAACAACAAAACAATAACAATTCCATTCGTATTCTGATCCATGGGAAATCTCCAAAAAAGGCCTCCCAGAAATGCATAATAAAATATGGATAGTTTTGAAGAGGTTACACACGGCTTGCCTAAGTTTATTAAAACAATGGAATCAGTTATAAATAATGCAGAAAAGATTTATAAAATAAGTGAAGGTAAATAGATTTAAAACAAATAGAAACAAGATGGGTGACAAAATAAGCAAACCTCTATGACTTTTTCAAAGGCAACCTTTGAAAACAATGGTAGATTTTCAAAGCTATTGACTAAAGTGAACAGAAACAAACTTTGTATTTTTTGGAGAACCATAATTTAGTCCTGTTGGGATGAAATTGAGGTTCAAGGGGCCGGGTGCGGTGGCTCAAGCCTGTAATCCCAGCACTTTGGGAGGCCGAAACGGGTGGATCACGAGGTCAGGAGATCGAGACCATCCTGGCTAACACGGTGAAACCTCGTCTCTACTAAAAAATACAAAAAACTAGCCGGGCGAAGTGGCGGGCACCTGTAGTCCCAGCTACTCGGGAGGCTGAGGCAGGAGAATGGCGTGAACCCGGGAGGCGGAGCTTGCAGTGAGCTGAGATCAGGCCACTGCACTCCAGCCTGGGCCACAGAGCAAGACTCTGTCTCAAAAAAAAACAAAAGAGAAATTGAGGTTCAAGGATTTACAGGTACTGGTAGAGTATTTCTGAAATGATAGGATCAGAAGTATTATTGAATTTAGAATTATTTTTTAAATTTTGGAATATTTGCATATACACAATGAGATATCTTAGGAATGGGACCTAAGTCTAAACATGAAATTCATTTGTGTTTCATACACACTTTATACACATAGCCTGAAAGTAATTTTATGCAATATTTTAAAATAATTTTGTGTAAGAAAGTTTTGACTGCAACTTGTCACACAAGGTCAGGTGGGGAATTTTCCAGTTGGGGCATCATGTTGGTACTCCACAAGTTTCCTATTTTGAAGCATTTTTTTTTCTTTTTTTTGAGATGGAGTTTCACTCTTGCCGCCCAGGCTGGAGTACCATGGCACGATCTTGGCTCACTGCAACCTCCGCCTCCTAGGTTCAAGCGATTCTCCTGCATCAGCCTCCCAAGTAATTGGTATTACAGGCATGCACCACCACGCCTGGCTAATTTTTGTATTGTTAGTAGAGACAGGGTTTCGCCATGTCGGTTAGGCTGGTCTCGAACTCCTGACCTTGGGTGATCAGCCCACCTAGCCTTGCATAGTACTGGGATATAGACGTGAGCCACCGTGCTCGGCTTTGAGGCATTTTTGATTGGGGGTTTTTGGACTAGGAATGCTCAACCTGTATTTCTGAAAGGAGGATATTCTTTTCAGTGTAATCCTTCAGGACCGAATTTGTACTCCTTTCCTAAGGAGAATGAAGGGTCATCCTTCTTTTAGTCCAGATATTAGGAGCACTATAGTAATGTGATATTTGGTTATTATGACTGACTGCATGGTGTGGAAAGGTCACTGGACTAAAAAGGAAGAACTGTAGGTTCTCATCCCAGATGCATCATTGACTGGTTTTGTGACCTTGGGAAAAATCAATGAATTTGACAAATATTCCTTAATCACCTAGGTACTATGCAAGATGTCGGAGCTAAAATGGCAATAGGAAAACTTCCTCGGCTTTCCCCTGAGAAAGACTGGCAGCAAAAAAATAATAACAAAGAGCTACACTTGCCACAGTAAGAAATAGATGGGATGGGTCTAGGGACAGAAATAGGCCTTCCAGGAATTTCAAGCCCTTTGGCCTTGCTAGATTCGACGGTGCTTGACAAGGTGGGCCAAAGATAAGTCTGGAATCATAGACAGGCACCAAATTGTGCAGTGTCTTTTGCATTACAGTAAGAATTTGGACCTTAATGATGTATTCAGTAATACTCAAATTTTCGTATGCAATCGAATTACTTGGGGGGGGGTTTATTAAAACACAAGCATCTGCCCTTGAGTGACAACATCCGAATCTCCAGTGGCAGGATCAGGACACATGTATTTGACAAGCCCCTCAGGTACTTTTGGTGTACACAAAAGTTTGAGAGCCACTGGTATAGTCATTGGGGAACCACTGAAGACCCTGGCGTAAGGGAGTAACAACAGATTTGTATTTTAGAAAGATCACTGTGCAAAGAGCGTAGAGAACAGACTTGAGGGGTATGATTCTGGGGACAGGGAGACTGATTAAAAGACAATTTTCTTTGTAACTCAGGACCCAGCCTCCTCTCCTGGGTATATGTCTGAGAAAAAAAATCAGATATATGTACCTTAGAAAACAGTAGAAAAGTGTTCATAGTAGTAATGTGTGGAGTAGCAAAAAAAAAAAAGACTGTCCCAAATATCTATGAATAGGAGAATAAATTTTGGTATTTTCCCATAAAAGAATATGCTACAACAGTGAAAATGAATGATTGAAATCTAAATGCAATTAAGTAGATGAATCTTACAAACGTGGGGGGGGGGTCCCCCTATCCTCAGGGTATATATTCTAAGACCTCCAGTGGATGCCTGAAACCTTGGATAGTACTGAACCCTATATATCCTATGTTTTTTCCTATACATACCTAAGATAAAGTTTATGATTTATAAATTAGGCACAGTAAGAGATTAACAATGAATAATAAATTGGATAATGATTATAATATACTGTAATAAAAGTTATGTGAATATGATCTCTCCCTTTCTCTCTTTCCCTCTCAAAATATATTATTGTACTGTACTTAGCCTTCTTCTTCTTGTGATCTGTTGATTTGATAACTGAGACAGCTACTAAGTGACTTACACGTGGGCAACATTGATGTTTGGATATGGTGGACAAAGGTATGATTTGTGTCCAGCTGGGAAGAAGTGGGACAGTGCAAGATTTCATTATGCTACTCAGAATGGCCTGTGATTTAAAACTTATGAATTGTTTATTTCTGGTATTTTCTATTTAATATTTTTGGACTACAGTTGACCATGGGTAAGTGAAACCACGGAAAACAAAACTGTGGATAAATAGGGACTACTACAGAGTTTTGAGAGTAAAAAAGCAGTAATGAAAGACTACACACTGTGAAAGTTGTTGGGATCAAAATGGAGTGACTTATGTCAGATGCTGGCAAAATGGAGTTAGGCAGTCATGAAGTGGGGGGATTCTTACACATATTTGCCAGAAACTATCACAAGATTCTGCCAAACCCATAATATTGCATAAAACCACCACAACCTTGCACACTGTGCTCCCCCGCCGAACAAAAAAAGAAAAGAGAGAGAAAGAAAAAGATATTTTTGTGCGGACATCTGCCTAGCAAATGCCTCTCCAGTCTTGGACTGATGCTACCCTTATTATTGATCCTTGTAACCAAGGATAATTGTCTCACAACAACTTATGTAACCCTCCTCATTTTACCTTTAAAAATGCTTGTCTTTCTTTGCTTTCCTGGATGTGCCTATGATTTGTCATAGAATATGTGTCCCATGTTTCAATGCCCTATTTTTTCCTGATTAAACTAAATATTTTTAGATAGCCTCTCTCTGTTTGCTATTTAGGTTGACAATACTATATGATACCATTCAAATATGGTTTTAAAGTGAATAAAATTAAATAGTTATATACACACATTGTTTTTCAACAAAGCAAGGGAATAAAACCACACAATTTAGGACAGCATTACTACTTGTTGAGGTCAGTGGATTTGGCTGAGGATAAAATACACAATATCTTCAATGGTGATGATAACATTTTATTTCAGTAGTTGAATGGTGGATTGATGGCTGTTTGTGTTTTGATTATGCTTCATAACTTATATTTGGTAACTAGTCTGCAAAGATGGCTCTCCAAAGCATGGTGCCTCCCAGTGTTCATGCTTTTGTATAGTCCTCTCCCACATTGAACCTGGGGCCTTAATCAAGAGGATGCAGCAGAAGTGACACGTGTGACTTGTAAGCCTAGGTCGTAAGAAGCCTTGTATCTGCCTCCTGGGCCTCTTGGAACACATGTTCTGAGAAAGCAAGCCACCATGCAGGAAGTCCAAATATCCAGACACTACCATGTGAGAAAGCCCAAGTGAGTCACATAGAGAGGCTGCCTGGAGACAAGGGATGTCTGGCTAGCTATTCCCAGCTGAGTCGCTGGTTATATCAGTGAAGAAGCCATCATGGGTGTCCAGCACAGTTGAGTCTGCAGATGACTCCAGCCCCAGCCACTACCTGCAACTGCATGAGAAACCCCAAGAGACAACTGCCCAACTGAGCCCAGTTAACCTTCAGAACTATGAGAGAGAGTAGTACATCATTGTTCTAAGCCACAAAGTTGGAAATGGTTGGTCATACAAGAGATAGTCAGAACATGATGTCACATATATTCTTTTTTATGCATCAAACACTGCAATTTTTTTTCAGAAATGAGATTATTAACACACGTTGGAATCAGACTGTCTGACTTCAAATCCTGGTTCTGCCACTCCTAGCTTCTGTCACTTATCCTGAATAAGTCACTTAACCTCTCTAAGAATCAGTTTTATCATCTGAGAAATGGGGAAAATAATAGTTCCTACCTCATAGGTAAGTTGGGAGGCTTAAGAAATACTGACTTTGTATATTCTTATGTAGCCAGAAAGTAAGGACATTACAACTTGTAGGGACCAAGCAGTACTACACAAACTTGCCTCTTCTATGGATGAAAGAGGAAAGAAAAAAGCTTTTGTAACTGGAATGTGGGTTATAGCTCAAGAACTCCTATAAGTATTCATGGTAAACAGGATTCAGCTGGAACAAGTGGCTATAAAGTCTGTTCCCACTCTGTGGTTTTATGAAGATTCATTGATTTCCTGCAGTTTATTTCAGGTATAAAACATGTGAACTCGGATTTCTCAGAGATAGATTTCCCTGATTATTTCCCTAATTTTAGCATTCCTCTGTCCATGTCTTCCCTCTCCTGTGGAACTCTCCACTTTGGGCCCAGTCATCTCATGTTAGGTGAAAGCAAAAAATAAAGGGGTCGTTCAGTCAATCCATTTGTTAATACATCACATAGAAGGAAGGGGCAAGGAATGAGGAACAGGAGACTGATAGTGCTGTTCTTTCTGCAGGGCATTTGAAGTCTGGGAACAGAAACTGTACAAGTGATTCTAGGAAGCAATCTTGTTTGAAAGATGATTATACTCTAGGAAGGGGTGAAATATGACCATTGTGCATCCCAGAGATATCCTCAGAATATGATGAAAGCCAATTTCCACCCTTTCCCATTTAGCTTGGTCCACAAGCTACATGGTTCAGGAGCATTAGGAAAATGCCAACCAGGAGGTAAGCATTGTCTGAAAAGCCTGTTGCCCATGGAGCTTGTGAACCACAAAATATCAACACTGACATCAGCTGGAGGAGATCTGACAGGAATCAGGCACGACATGACTGTAGGCTGCGTAGGGGGTAGGCACTCTATCTGCAGACCCTGGAGCTCACCCAGATCAGAGGATGACTTCCATCTGTTCTCCACACCCACCGGGACAGAACAAAAAGTATGGGGTTATAATCCAGCAGGAGGTATATGAGTTAGATGAGCTCCAGAGGTCTCTTTAAGCTCTAATTCAATGACCACTGTCTTTCTTATCTCTGAGAAGAGGTAGCATTTTAAAAAACCGTGTTTGCTTTTGAAAAAAATTGTACTTGTGAAATATTTGTTGAAACTTCATAAATATCTGTACTTTAAAAAATATTTTAACTGCAGTTAAATGTTAAGATTTGCTAGATAGCTGCCGCAAAACTTCAGAGCTTTATTTACATAATCTTTCTCTTTACAGATTCCTTCTTTCTTCCACTGAATTTTGAGGGGGAAAATAAGTCATTTCTCCTCCAAGAAGTCCCTCTGCTTCCAGCAGTCTGCTACGGTTTTTAGTGGTAATCCTAAATGTCTGGAGTGCAGTGGCCTGATCTCGGCTCACTGCAAGCTCCGCCTCCCGGATTCACGCCATTCTCCTGCCGCAGCCTCCCGAGTAGCTGGGACTACAGGCGCCCGCCACCACACCGGGCTAATTTTTTTGTATTTTTAGTAGAGATGGGGTTTCACCGTGTTAGCTAGGATGGTCTCGATCTCCTAACCTCATGATTCGCCCGCCTTGGCCTCCCAAAGTGCTGGGATTACAGGTGTGAGCCACTAGGCCCAGCCCAAAATTGATACTTTACTACTATCTAGCTCTCTGATTCCATTCAAGATGTGCCAACTGTCACAACTCTGAAGTGTGGAATGGCTAATAAATTAATCCCAGAAGGAAAACAAGAACGGTGGGCAAATATCCTTCACAGAAAAAACATCTGGTTCAGAATCAAGTGTTTCACTTAGTTGTTAATTAAGTTGCCTTCATTTTGGAATGGGTTTCTGTGCTTCCTTGACTTTCCTTACTTTGACAATTTTGAAGATTACAGATTAGTTTTTTTTGTTTTGTTTTGTTTTTTTTTTAATAGAATGGTTGTCATTTTGTTACCTCATGATTAGAATCACAGTATGAATTTTGGCAGGAAATACCACCAAAGGGATGTTGGTTCTCATTGTATCCTATCAGATGGAATGTGATTTTGATTTGTCTGATGAGCTGATGTTAACTTAGATCACGCTATTAAAGTCACACCTACCAGTCTTATCTGTATTTACCTCTTCCCTTCTTAAACCAATAAATGCTCTATGGGGAGAAACTTGTAAGCTACATAAATATCTTGTTCCATATCTGACTTTCTATTTGTTTCACTGTGGACTCTTAGATTCCTACTTCATTCAATGGATTATAATGTTACTATATTTATTTTGGTACTCAAATGACAGTGGGATCCCCTTGAAGGTGGTTCCCATGTCCTTTTCACATGTCCTTACCTTTTTGTAGTACTTTCTTACTTCCTGGCACAAGAAGATGTTCTGGGCTCGTCTGGTCCTTTTTCTGCCCCAGCCCTGGAATCAGCCATTTCTCTAAGGACCCCAATTCCTTTTAATGGTGAGTGGTACTTAGAAACTAAACTTTGATTGCTAGGTGTGCATATTGCTATTGGGGTGTTGCTGCTGCAATTCTCTCGGGCCTTTCAAGCCCTTTCTTTATAGTTGAAGAAAATTACCCATTTGTCACATGTATTGCAAGTAGCTTTTCTCAGTGTGAAGTTTTTGTTTTGACTTTGTGATTATTTTTTTCCTGTTCAGAAATAATTGATCATTTTGCAGCCCAATTTGCCCACCGTTCTTGTTTTTCTTCTGGGATTAATTTATTAGCCATTCCACACTTCAGAGTTAAAAACATTTTCCCAATGTCTTCTTCAAATTCTTTCATAGAAAACTATATTTTAAAAAGTCTTAAAGTGCACATTTTTTTATGTTGGTGAAAAAAAAATGTGTTTCATTTAGAGAGCAAGCTCAGTGCCACAGACCGATTCACTGTCTGAGGAAAACCAAAGATGGATCCAATTTTTTGGATATGTAAGCATTTTGTGAACAGTTCTAGGACCTCCTTATCCACATTAGTGGTTTTCTTACCCTGGTTGACAATTATCACGACCTTAGGAAATTTTTTCAAACATGCTGGTACTCAGTATCCACCACAAAAAGCAATTGAATCAGAACCTCTAGGGATTGCTGAGTAAGAACTTTTTTAAGTGCTACAGGTGATCTTAATGTGCTGCCAAGACTGAGAACCACTCATCTAATTACATATCCTCACACTTGTCTAAAATTCTGTCATGAGTAACTGTTTCCTTCAGACTAAGCAATTCCTTTTTGGTTATTTTCTTTCTTGGTTATCTTCTTTTAAAACATACTTTTTTTCAAAGATTTAATACATCAAGTTTCTAATAATTTAGACTAGTGAGTTTAGCAGACTTTGAAAATGAAGACACAAGCATTAAAGTTACAGTTATACATGTGTGGAAACCGCATATGCAGCACACCCACTGTCCTGCGCTGGTTGTACACAGAAGGCAGCAGCTACCTAGGTAAAGGTGATATGGGTGGAAATGTTAATAGGAAGAAGCTTTGTCTTCAGAATAATCTCAAGGGGAACCCTTAACAATACATTTGGAATTTTTGAAAACAAGAGCAAGCTGCAAGGTACGTGATGTTAAAAATATGACCCATTATCTGTGTGATTATGATCAAGTGACTACTTTGAAGAGCCTCAGTTTCCTTATTCACAAAAATGAAGCTGATATTAATACCTCTTTCATGAGATTGTTGTGAGAATTACATCAGATCCTAAAGGTAAAGCCCTTTACATGTACCTCACACAGCAAATACTCAGGAAGTGTTTGCCTTTAAATAACAAATAGCTACTTTCACTCCTAGCCAGTATCACTTCTAACAGATAACTTTTTCTGCATAAACCAAATTGCATATTGACTTAAATTTGCTTCTTGAGTGTCCTGTGTATAATATTCAGTAGTATCACTATTTAATATTAATCTTAGAATAAGAGTTTTGAGCTGAGACAGTGTTTTTTTCTTTTGGTGACGAGTATGCATTTGTGATTTCTAAGAAAAATTCAGTAAAGGGAAAAAATACACTTAAAATAGGTTGAATAGTTAAATTTTTCATCCTAATTGTTGGAATTATATGGGGGTAATGAATGAGTCCAAAATTGTAAATAATGCTAAAATTGTTTATTGCATTAAAGTTCTAGTGCTGTAACTCTTGCATTATCATGTGTATGTATCATATTCTGGAAAAAGTAATGTCAGAACATGAGGCAATCATGGATGTTACTGAACATGGATATTTATTATGGCATTTAAATTAATATTACACATAAAATATTAAGTGACCTTATTTCACCTGATGTATTTTAAGAGTCAACTGAGCTTGTGACAGTTTGAAATAATAGACAAAGGATCTCAGAAATACACTCAGAATTATGTAGCCTGAGGCATGCACAATTTCCTGTGGTGTCAAGTAAAATGAATATGAAGTACATCCTTAATAAGTAGAAACAAAACTGATAGCCCTTACAAAGGGGGAACTCTCTTAAGCTTTATATATATATATGAAAAATCTATCAACATAGTTCTTTTATTTAAAGGAAATTGATGGTTTAAGTAAACTGTATTTGTATAGCCATCAATTCTCCTTATAAAGATCTTCCACAGGGAAATTTTTGCACCTGTGAATTGGTTCCGAGACACAGTCAGTTGACAGAGTTTATATTGATGCCTAAACCAGGCCACAGGTTGAAGGGGTTGGGAGAATACTCGCTTCCAGCTAGTAAGTTTTTATTAAGCCTCCAGAATGAATTAGCTCTATATTAGGGACTGAGATAACTATGGGCTTATGTAATATAATAAAGGATATGTGAAATATTAGATAATAACTTTTTTTTTTTTTACTAAACTAAAAGAGATATTTATTTGGATTGAAGTAGTCAAGGAAAGCTTTGTAAGATAGGACTGACTTGGAACCTAAAGTGTCTGGACAGATGGAAGTGGAGGAAAGAGAAAGAAAGCATTCCAGGAAGATCACTGTGTAGATGTAAGCTTAGAGGTGAGAATAAGCAAGTAGTATGTGGGGGCTACATTCATTCATTTTTGCTATGTAACAAATCATCTCCCAACATAGTGACTGAAAACAAAGGCCATTTGCCATTGTCCATTATTGTAAGACTGGATGGGTGATTCTGCTTATCTGGGCCAGGCTCTGTGGATGTCAGCTGGACCTTCTATCAGGTGGGATGCAGTTAGCTGGAAGGTCAGGCAGTGGTGGGCTGGTCTGTAGTAACTCACACGTTAGGCTCATTGGCTGGTTGTTGGTTGGTTGGTGGCCAAAGTGCCTCAGCTCACCTCTGTTTATTCTCTCATCCTCCAATTGCCTGGTCTGTGCTTGTTCTCCTCACATGGTAGGGATACAAGGGAGCAAGAGCAAAAGTGTTCCAAAGTCTCTTGAGGCATCAACCTGAACCTGGCACACTATCGCTTTTTGCTAAATTCTGTTAGTGAAAGCATATCACAAGGCCAGCCTGGATTCCAGCGGTAGAGACTTAAATGGGAGGAGCTGCAAAGTCACATCATAAAGGATACAGGGAAGGCTACTTTTGCAATCTTCCACATGGGCCATCTCACTGCAGTATGGAGAATATGAAAAAAAATAGAGCAATTCTCTAGGAAGATTAGTTTGGCAATAGTCCACATAGATATGAGAATTCATGGAAGAGACTGAAATTAAGGAGATATCAGGGGCTGCATCAGTAAACCTGGTGAGAGGCATTAGGGCCATGACAAGGATGGAGGCAGTACTGTAAGAATTTTTGTTGTTTTGTTAAAAGTAACTGCCACACAAATTGTTTCATCCCTTTGGAAATATTTGGGAGCATTTTTGAACTGATCTTGGCTCACAGTCATATATTTCTGAATCGTGCCTTTTCCTATCTGTATCTTTGGGCTGCAGCCTGTCTGGGGTCTTTGGTTGATCATGAGCACACAACACTGTGCTGACTCCCCTAAACAGTACCATGTATCTAGCAAATCTGCTGGTGTGAGCACTTTGGGTACACATTCATCAGCATTCAGCTGTTCAACAACCGAAAGATTTTTTTATGGTGTTTGCACTCTCCTGAGTGGAAAGAGTTTCCCAGGAGATTTGAAAGAATATTCCAGTCTTGGTTTCTTGGATCCTGTCTACAGCTTCAAGAATTCTTATTCAAATACTGAACCTGTTATGTAACTTGTTTCATACCTTTGTTGGTGGGACTGTCCCAACATGATGTTATCAGCTATGAGGTGCTAGATATCATCCTGAATTAACCTTAACTCTACTTAGAGCAATAAATGGTGGTGGTACTGCTTTTGGCAACTACAGATATCACATCAGGTTAAAATGCAGAAGTGTATTTATAAAAATCCTAAGACTTATGGAACAAGTAACTTTCACAAGAATTAAAATAAAGACTGTACTGATTTTTTAAAGTATTTTATATTTCTTTAGGAAGTCTGAAGAAAAATGTAATAATTGAGTTAGGTCTTGAAGAGATCTTAAGAGGTCACTCTGAGAATACTTGTCTTAGAATAGAAAATTAGCTAATACCAACTAAAGATTTCAGATACTCATCATACTTTCCAAATTGATTAAAAAATTTATTGCTTTAATAACTCAAAGTTCAATTGTTATTACCTACCCTGATACTCTTTTCAAATGGCCACATTGTTTTGTTCTAATGATTTAGCTTTTCCAAAGACTGTAAATCTTATATGCAAAATTTAATTGCTTCCCATGAAGGAAAGAGGAGATGATGGAAATGCCTAGTATGGGGCTCCAGAAAAACAATGCATTTATCTCTATTTCTGTCTGTTGAGATGTTTTAAGGTTAATAATTGGGAATTGCTCATTTTAAAGCCACATTGCATTAAAAAAAGACACATGCTTCCTGCTGATAGGATTTTCAGACTGCCTAGGATTTATTATAATTTTGTAAGAAAAAAATCTTAATAGCTCAGTGATCAAATACATTATAAAATAATTTTAGAAAACCCAAGTATTCATAATTTTTCTAATTGTTCCTTGTAAATTTCACTTTCCCCTCTTGTACAGTTATGCTATCAGGATTCAGAATTTTAAATTGCAGTTTTCATTCATTTTACAACAGTATGATGAACATTTTATCTTCCCTGGGAATTATTATTTCCAGAGGTAATAAGAACAGTCATCTGTTATATGGTCTGCATTTCTTGAGTTGTTTTCTGTGCTTTTTGTTGTCAGCTTAGCAAAATTAATTAGATTAATTCCCTAAATTCTAGAGAATATTATTAGATATCAATTAAGCATTTATAAATGGTAATTTTAGATAGTAGTTTTATAGACTAATATTAAAAGAAAGTAAACTTACCTAGATTCATATATTTTAATGCTTAGTCTTTATCATAACCTCAAATTTTATCAATATTTTCATTGATTTTGTAGGAATCTAGTAAAAAGGTGTTTGTATGTATTTTGAGTAAAATTTTAGCTGACCTTCCTGTTTGTTTATCTACATTTTCAAATAGATCTAGGTACTGGTATAGCCTCCAAAAATTTTTTTTAAAATACCGCACACACATACCTAAAACAGATTGGTTGCTGATCCTAAATGCCTTGCTAGATGTCCACTTATTTTGTTTTATTATTTTAAAAGTTATTCTTCAAAATAATGTTTAAAAACCAACATGCACACAGTTTAACCAGTAAGTAAAATGATATACCCTGCCCCACTACTCAGCATCCAGTCTTACTCAACAGGGATACCAACTCAGCTCTTTTTAAGTCTTTGGTAGATAAAATTTCCCAGGCTCCTTTGCAATTATTTGCAGGCAAGTTATTGAGTTTAGGCCTGTGGAATATGAGCAAAAGTGATGCAAGTCACTTCGAGGCCTATCAAAAATTTCCCTGATATTATTCCCAATTTCCCGCTGAATGGCGGGGATTCAGGACCTAAAATAATGGGTCCTTGAATCACTGTTTGGAGGAGAGTTGGTCTCAAGAGTTGCTGTTGGACTGATGCATAAATGATAAACTTATTGTGCCAAAACACAGAGATTTAGGGGTTTTTTAAATAGCAGTTAACCCAGCCTGAATAATAGACATTTCTTGATCTACTGCCTCTTTTTGTTTGTTTGTTTACTGTACATCCTCTAGTAGTTTGCCGAAAAAATAGAAAGATACATGGTAGGTAACATTTCTAAATAATTACATTTTTGAAAATGTCTTTTAAAAATTCTCACACTTAATGCAATAATTTGACTGAATTTGAAATATTGTTTTCTTCAAAATTTCAAAGACATTTCTTTAAGCTTTCAATATTGCTTTTTTCTTTCCCTTCGTTTTCTAGAAATCCTTTTACTCATATCTGGAACCTATGGGCCTAATCAGCTTGTCTTATCTTTTTTGCTTTTAATCTATTTGTCTTTTGGTTCAACTTTCCTTATCTCCCTATCATCTTTAGCTCCCAACTCTTCTACAGAATTATTTCTGCTGTGTTATTTTTAATTTTCAAGAACTATTTTTATCTGCTGATTATTTCCCTTCATCTTTTTCATGGATACCATACACAATATCTTTTCTCTCCTCTCTCAAAGTGTTAGTGGTAATTTTTTAAAAACTTTTTTTCTCCTTTCTTTATGTGCTCTAGATTTAGTTTTTGTTTCTTTTTCTCACATTGGAGAATTTCCTCATATACCTAGTGATCCTTGGATGTTTCTTCATACTTAAGAGTGGAACTGTGAAAAGCTGACTAGTTTTTAATCAGCTTTTGTTTCTTAAATATTTGGCATATTTTTCTAAGGGACTTACATACTGGCAGATTTTTCTATAGGTCTTCAAACAGTATTGGTGATCAGTGTATATTCAGCATGCTTGGATGCCAGACTGTTTTCCCTGTAATGTTTCAGCCATTTTTATTCCACCAGAAAGAGCAACTCGTTCCTAGTATGTGACTTTTTTGCCTCTGCTATTATGCAAGAAAATTTGAAAACAGTTTCTAAAAATTTATCATCAAATTTAAAACAATGTTGTCCCAGGTTGAGTATTGCATGTCTTTAAATGTAGCCAAAAAAGAGTAGAGGTTTGCTTCATGGTGATGCTTTGTTTTAAAAAGTCTTGCCAATCATGATGGCTTCACTAATATCCCAAGAAACAAAACACATTCATATGGAAACAAGATATAGGTAATTTAAAAATATCATAGCCAGCTTCATTGCTAATATTACTAGATGTAAATTCATAGTTCACAAAGTCTTATTCATAATTTTGATTTGTTTTGACCAATTTGGAGTCAGATCTTGGAATCACCATTTTGACTTCCCTATGTGAAGGGAGTAGTGGAAATGTTTTTACTGCTACTTTATTGTTCACTTGTATTTATATCCCTAGTATTACTTTTGATCAGTGGTTTGTTTGTAGGATCCTTTTAAGCTAATTGTTCATTTTATGAATGTTAGTTAATGCTAGATAGTATAATATCCATTGAACAATATGTTATAACTGCAATATGTGGCTATAAGTTGAAATTCAACATGAGAAAAAGTGCCACTGTCAATGCCTCCAAGTTCCAGAATTTCAAAATTCCTTTCATATTATGCTTCTCAAGCATCCATCAGACAGAGTGGGTGAAGGTACCAGCGTTGATCTCTACATTACATTAGCGAAGTTTAATTTCCTACATGTTTTATAAAACAGTTTTTACAAAAATTATAGGTTCTAATATTTTCTTCCTTCACTCCCATGCAATGTTTTCATGTCTGCTCTGGAGACGAGTCCACTCTAAACCATTGCTCTTCATGGTATGGTCCATGTACCAGCTGAGTGAGCATCCTTCAGAAGACTCTTAGAAATGCAATATTCAGGCCCCTCCCCAAACCCACTGCATCAGAATCTGCAAAGCAAGATACCCAGGATAATCATACATACGTTAAAGTGTCAGAAACACTGAACTAGAATAAACTTCTGCCCCAGGTGGTAGCAGCTTGGATGCTGGCATTCTGAACATAGGGTCGGGGCTTAAAGATTCACCTTTCTTGTGCAGTCTTCCTTTTAATGCCCTTGCTCAGCTCTATGGCTCACTCTCAGCAGAGGCTCTGGTTTGAGAGTGTTTCCCAAACCACTACCTTTTCCTGGTCAATTTCTTCAGAAATGGAATTTGTATAGAGGCATCATGGTTTTTTGAACCTCAGTGCCTTCACACAGACTTTTTCTGCTTTCCTCTGCCTGGCATTTTTTCTCCCTCCTTCTGTCCTTCACGTTGCCAACCCCTATTTGTCCTTTCAAGACCCAGTTCAAGTGGCAGGTCTCAGGAACATTATCTCTGGCCTGACACCCTCACCATCCTTACCAACACAAACTGGTGAATAACAGAGATGCCTCTTTGGGGGCACTTATATAACCCCATATTTACCTCTATCTTTTCACAGGACTTGGTAATTGCTACCTTATCTCTATCTTCAACTAAACTTTAAGGATTTAATGGCCTTTACTTCCCCAATACTCAGCACAAGGCCTGGCACATATAGGAAGTTCTTGCTAAATATCTGTCAAATAAAAGGGGGTGTCTGGAGCCTAGTGCAGTGGCTCATACCTGTAATTGCAGCACTTTGGGAGGCCAAGGCAAGCAGTTTAGGTCAAGAGTTCAAGACCAGTCTGACCAACATGGTGAAACCCCATGTCTACTAAAAATACAAAAATTAGCCAGGTGTGGTGGCACACACCTATAGTCCCAGCTACTCAGGAGGCTGAGGCAGGAGAATCACTTGAATCCGGGAAACGGAGGTTGCAGTGAACCCAGATTGTGACGACACTGCACTCCAGCCTGGGCGACAGAGCCAAAAAAGACAAAAAAGAAATGTGTCCAAACCAACGTGGAACAGCTCTCTTCATCTATAGTTGAAGCACAGATACCCTATAAAAGTGTCTTCATTTGTGTCCCAGCAGTATGGAGAATTTATCCAGGCCTCTTTTTTGCTGGGCGGCATTTCTAGCATCTCTGGTTTCTGATTTGCTATCTCATACCTGCAGTTGCTCTCTGAGCTTGAACCTTTTGGATTGAAGCCAATTAAAGGCTGGGCACAGTGGCTCACACTTGTAATCCTAGCACTTTGGGAGGCCGAGGCAGGCAGATCACGAGGTCAAGAGATCGAGACCATCCTGGCCAACATGCTGAAACCCCGTCTCTACTAAAAATACTAAAAATTGGCCGGGAGTGGTGGCAGGTGCCTGTAATCCCAGCTACTCGGGAGGCTGAGGCAGGAGAATCACTTGAACCCAGAAGGCGGAGGTTGCAGTGAGCTGAGATCATATCATTGCACTCCAGCCTGGGCAAAAAGATCAAAACTCCATCTCAAAAAAAAAAAAAAAGTCATATGTAGAAAGCTGAAACTGGATCCCTTCCTTACACCTTACACCTTATATAAAACTTAATTGAGATGGATTAAAGACCTGAATGTTAGACCTAAAACCATGAAAACTCTAGAAGTAAACCAAGGCAATATCATTCAGGAGATAGGCATGGGCAAGGACTTCATCACTAAAACACCACAAAGCAATGGGAACAAAGAGCCAAAATAGACAAATGGGATCTAATTAACAACTAAAGAGTTTCTGCGCCCAGCAAAAGAACTATATCAGAGTGAACAGGCAACTACGAATGGGAGAAAATTTTGCAATCTACCCACCTGACAAAGGGCTATATCCAGAATCTAACAAAGAATTAAACAAATGTACATGGGGGGAAAAAAAAAAACCCCATCAAAAAGTGGGCAAAGGATATGAACAGACACTTCTCAAAAGAAAAGACCATTTATGCAGCCAGTCAGACATAATGAAGAAATGCTCATCATCAACTGGCCATCAGAGTAAATCATAACCAAATGAGAATACATCTCCACACCAGTTAGAATGGCGATCATTAAATAAGTCAGGAAACAACAGATGCCTGGAGAGGATGTGGAGAAATAGAAACGACTTTTACACTGTTGGTGGAGTGTAAACGGTTCCACCATTGTTGGAAGACAGTGTGGTGATTCCTCAAGGATCTAGAGCTTAGAAATACCATTTGACCTGCGACCATTACTGTATGTATAACCCAAAAGGATTATAAATCTGCTAATAAAGACAAATGTACACTATGTTTATTGTGGCACTATTCACAATAGAAGATTTTGGGAACCAACCCAAATGTCCATTAATGATTATGACTGGATTAAAGAAAATTGTGCAGATAATTACACCATGGATAACTATGCAGTCATAAGAGAGGATGAGTTCATGTCCTTTGCAGGGACATGGATGAAACTGAAAACCATCATTCTGAGCAAACTATCACAAGGACAGAAAACCAAACACTGCATGTTCTCACTCATAGGTGGGAATTGAAAAATGAGAACAGCTGGACACAGGGTGGGGAACATCACACACAGGGGCCTGTTATGGGGTGGGGTGGGGGAGGGATAGCATTGGGAGAAATACCTAATGTAAATGACGGGTTGATGGGTGCAGCGGGCCAGCATGGCACATGTATACCTATGTAACGAGCCTGCACATCGTGCACATGTACCCTAGAACTTAAAATATAATAATAAAAAAGAATAAAAACCAAAAGAAACGACAATAGCAAAAAGAAGCCAGTTAAGCTGCCTACCTTTTCCACATTGACCCTGTATGCTAACTCTTGATGTAATTTCAGCACCAAAGAGCATACTTGTGTCATTTCAAGGATGTAGTAGAAATGAAATCATAAATGGTACCTTTGAGAACTGGCTTTTTTACTCAGCATAATTCTCTAGAGGTTCATCTAGTTATTACTAGATGAACAATAGCTTGCTCCTTTTTGTTGCTGAGTAGTAGTTCTTTAGTATGAATGCACCATATGTTTGTCTCTTCATCCATTGAAGGACATCCCCTCTGCTCCCCTCCCCTCCCCTCCCTTCTCCTCCCGTCAGCATAATTGTGTGAATTTATTTCTGGATTCTCTATTTTGTTCCATTGATCTATTTTCTATCCCTCCATTAAGACCACAGAGTCTTGATTAATGTAGCTACTTAATAAGTCTTAAAACAGGACTGATTCTTCCTGTTCTATTCTTTTTTTAAAATTACTTTAGCTATTCTAGTTCCTTTGCATTTTCATATAAAATTTAGACTGATCTTATGCTATTTATCTACCAAAAACCTTGCTGAATTCCAACCTGCATATCCATTTGTGGAGAAGCAATATATTTGCTATTTTGACTCTTCCAATCCTTGAACATTTTATGTCTCTTCATTTATTTATATCACTGATATCTTACATCAGCATTGTGTGGTTTTTAGTATACAAATCATGTACATGTCTTGTTAGATTTACACCTAAATAATTTTAAAAGCTTTTTTTTTTTTTTTTTTTTTTGAGGCGGAGTCTCGCTCTGTCGCCCGGACTGGAGTGCAGTGGCCGGATCTCAGCTCACTGCAAACTCCGCCTCCCAGGTTTGCGCCATTCTCCCACCTCAGCCTCCCGAGTAGCTGGGACTACAGGCGCCCGCCACCTCACCCGGCTAGTTTTTTGTATTTTTTTAGTAGAGACGGGGTTTCACTGTGTTAGCCAGGATGGTCTCGATCTCCTGACCTCGTGATCCGCCCGTCTCGGCCTCCCAAAGTGCTGGGATTACAGGCTTGAGCCACCGCGCCCGGCCTTTAAAAGCTATTGTAGACATATCATGTTTTTAATTTCAGTAACCATTACTAGTATATAGAAATATAATTAAATTTTTACATGTAGATCGTGTATCCTCCCACATTGCTAATTTCACTTATTAATTCTAGAAGATTTTTTTCTTTTGTAGAATTTGAAATTGTCTTTCTTCTGTAATAAGGACCATTTTATTTCTTCTTTTCAGATCTGTATGCATTTAATTTCCTTTTCTTGCCTTATTACACTGGCTTGAAATGCCAGTTTTATGTCAAATAAGAGTAGTAAAAGTAGACCCTTGCAATTTAACATTAAGTATAATGTTAGTTGTAAGTTTCTTTTGTAGATGCTCTTTATGAAGTTGAGTAAATTCCCCTCTATTTCTATTTTTCTGAGAGTTTTAATCATGAATGGGCATTGAATTTTGTCAAATATTGATTTATTTCATTGTGTTGTATTTTTTTCCCTTTGATTAATATAGCGGATTATGTCAAATTTATTACATTGAATGATTTTCAAATATGGAACCAGTCTTGCATCCCTGGAATAAATCTCATTTACTTCTCATGTATAATTCTCTTTTATATGTTGCTAAATTCTACTTGCTAATATTTTTTCTTAAATTTTTTTTGCATCTGTGTTCATGAGGGATATTGGTCTTCAGTTTTCTTACTCTGCACTGTCTTTGTCTGGTTTTGATATACAGAGTAATACTAGCTTCATAAAATGAACTGGGAATTCGTCTCTTCTAGATTTTGGAAGACATATAGAATAGGTGTTAATTCTTTAAATGTTTAGTAGAATTCTCCAGTAGAACCAACCATCTGGGACTGAAGAATTCTTGTTTGGTAATGTTTAAAATTATGAATTTAATTTCTTTAACATTTATAGGTCTATTTCAAATTATCTATTTCATATTGGATGGATTGTGGTAGTCTTCTCAAGGAAACTACTTCGAGAAAGGGTGAGCATCCCTCATCTGAAAATTTGTAATCTGAAATACCCCAAAATCTGAAACTTTTTGAGTACCAACTTGATACCGCAGTGAAAAATTTCATGTCTGACACCTTTGCTTTGTGATAGTTCAATGTATACAACTTTGTTTCATGCAAAAATTATTTAAAATGTTGTATAAAATTACCTTTAGGCTATGTGTATAAGGTTTATATAAAAATAAATAAATTTCGTGTTTAGTCTTGGGTCTCATCCCCAAGATATTTCATTATGTATATGCAAATCTTCCAAAATTGGAAAAAGAAAATCTGAAACCCAAATTTCTGGTCTCAAGTATTTCAGTTAAGGTATACTCAATCCATATTCCCTTATTATCTTTTGTTATGATTGGAGAGTTTTTAGTGATATCATTTGTTTCATTTCTGATACTGGTAATTTGTCTTCTCTCTCTTTTTCTTTGTTGATAATACTAGAGGTTTTTTTTTTGTTTGTTTGTTTTTCATACCCCAGTGGCACCTGGAACACCAGTGAGACAGAGCCCTTCACTTCCCTGGAAAGGAGGCTGAAGCCAGGGAGCCAAGCGGTCTGGCTCAGCGGGTCCCACCCCCATGGAGTCCAGCAATCTAAGATCCACTGGCTTGAAATTCTCGCTGCCAGCACAGCAGTCTGGGGTGGACCTGGGACCCTGGAGCTTGGTGTAGGGAGGGGCGTCCGCCATTGCTGAGACTTGAGTATGTGGTTTTACCCTTGCAGTGTAGAGGTTTGTCAATGTTCTTGATCTTTCCAAAGAAGCAGTTCTTTGTTCTGTTGATTTTCTATGTTGTTTTTCTGTTTTTAATTCCATTGACTTCTGCTTTTTATCATTTCCTTTCTTCCACCTGTTTTGGGTTTATTCTGTTCTTCTTTTATCAGGTCGATGAGATGGAATGTTACAGTATTGATTTGAGAATTTTCTGTTTATTCACTTATGCTTTTAGTGTTATAGATTTCCCTCTCATCACTGCTTTAGGTGTGCCACACAAATTTTGGCATGGTCTTTTTTCATTTTTATTCAGTCCAGTATATTTTGTGATTTCTTAATGCTTCTGACCTTTATGATTTCTGATGGGCAATCTACTGTCATTTGAATTATTTTTCTCCCATTGGTGAGGTGTCATTTTTTCCTAGCTGCTTTCAAGATTTTTTCTTTGTCTATAGTTTTCAGAAGTTTAATCTTTTAATGTGTCTTTTCGTGCATTTCTTTGGGTTTTGTCCTGTCTGGGCTTTCCCCAGCCTTTTGAATCTATCGACTTACATTTTCTCCCAAATTTGGGCAGTATTTACTCATTATGTCTTCGAGTACTTTTGAAAGTATAAATTATTACTTTTTAAAGTACTTAGAGAAATCTTATTTTTCTTCTCCTCCAGAACTGGCGTGACACAAATGTTAGATCTTTTGTTACAGTTCACCATGTCTTTCAGGCTCTTTTCATTTTATTTTTTAGTTTGTTTTCTCTCTGTTGTTTAGATTGGGTAATTTCTTTTATTTGTTTATTTATTTATTTATTTATTTATTGGTTTTGAGATGGAGTCTCGCGCTGTTGCCCAGGCTGGAGTGCAGTGGCGTGATATCTGCTCACTGCAACCTCTGCCTCCTGGGTTCAAGTGATTCTCCTGCCTCAGCTTCCCGAGCAGCTGGGATTACAGGTGCCTGCCACCATGCCTGACTAATTTTTTGTATTTTTAGTAGAGACAGGGTTTCACCATGTTGGTCAGGCTGGTCTCGAACTCCTGAGCCCATGGTCCACCCGCCTCGGCCTCCCAAAGTGCTGGGATTACAGACATGAGCCACTGTACCTGACCAGATTAGGTAATTTCTTTTGCTCTGTCTTCCAGTTCACTGATTCTTTCTTTTTCTCCATTCTACTATTGTACTCATTTTATTTCAGTTATTGTGTTTTCACATTATAAAGTTCCCCTTTGGTTCCTTTTTACATTTTCTATTTCTTTTCTGGGACTTTCTATTTTTCATTTGTTTCAAAAGTGTTTATACTGTTCATTGAATTGTTTTTATGATGGCTACTTTGATATCTTTGTCAGGTAATGTTTAACATCTCTGTCATCTCACCGTTGGCATTATTGTTAGTGTTTTTAATTCAGTTTAAGGTCTTATTTTTATTTTTCATTTTTTTATGCAATGAGCTCTTGTACTTTTACCTAGACTGGAGTGCAGTGGTACGATCATGGCTCACTGTAGCCTCAATCACCGGGGCTCAAGCTATCCTCTTGTGTCAGCCTCCCGAGTAGCTAGGACTGTAGGTGCATGCCCCCACACCTAATTTTTTTATTTCTATTTTTTGTAGAGATAGGTTCTTGCTATGTTGCTCAGGTCTTTGTGTTATGATGAGTGATTTTCAAATAAAATCTTAACCTTTTTATGTTTTCTAAATGAGACTCTGGATCTTATCTAAGCATTTTACTTTAACTATCTTTCTCTGTCAGGAAAAGGGGAGGGAATCCTGCCAGGTGGGGGTAGAAGTCAAAGTTTCCCACCAGCCTCATTTGACACCTGGGGAAAAGAGGTGCTTCACATTACTGCTGAAACTGTGGGACTTATGGTTCCCCCTGTGGTCCCTGTTGACACTGCAGTGGGGATGGCCTTATTGTTACTAGTTAATGGTGAAAGCCCCCACTATCCTCTGGGCCTCTTCTGATACCACTCCAGCAGGGATAGGGAGTGGTGCCTCATTACCACTGAATGGGGGTGGAACTACAGACTTTCAAATGATTTCCAGTGTTGCTATGAGGAGAGGGGATTTATAACCAGTCAGCAGGAATGGATGTCCTGGCTTGTTACTTGGCCTTCTCAAACAGCCCTCTGGTGGGGGTTTTGGGGCATCTAGCTATAGTGATGTGTGACTGAAAGTCTCAGCTCCTAAATCAGCCTTTGCAGGCACGAGTGAGGTTGGGACCACAGTCTTAACTGTGGTATTTCGCTCTTGTTGTCTAAAAGCTTTCTGGCTTGCTAGACTGTCTTTTTTCTATCTTTGGCTAGAGAGAGCAGGTTTTTTTGTGGCTTTTTTGTTTGTTTGAGCCCACTGGCATTCCAATATTATTGGTTGCTTCAGCTCTAAGTCTGGGATATATGAGGCTAAAAGAAAATTTAGGAAACTCATCTCCATTTCTTTTCCCATGTCCAGAAATCTCTTGTTGGTCTGTCTTCTCTCTACCTTTCAGTGTCTTCTTATATTTGTTTTATGTGTAATGCTCAGGGTTTTAAAGTTGTGTTTAACAGGACAAACAGGAAAAATATATCTACTCTATTTTCCCGGAAGCAGAAATTCAACACACTCCATTTTAAGATGAGGAAACTAAGACCTTGGGTAAGGATCTGCAGCTACTAGTGGCATAACAGAATTACTACTTTTTCAGCACTTCATTCAGTGCTCTCACCATTGTAACAGTGAAATTTGGCTGTCTTGTTGATACTGAAAGGATGTGTACCTATGATGATGTAACAAGAGACAGTGTCATAAGAACACTTTAGGGGCTGCCACTGACTCCCAGCAACTTTTTTTCTTTACTCTGTGAAGCAATGTCATTCATCTGGGGTAATACCCAAGGTTCGTTGCCTGACACCAAGGAAATCAAGGACATGGACACACCATAGTGAGCTCAAGAGTGGAAGTTTAATAGGCAAAAGAAAGAGAAGAACTCTCTGTGCAGAGCAGGGTCCTGGAGAAAAATGGGTTGCCAGTTCCCGGATGAAATGCATGTAGCTTTATAGATGAGCTTGAGGAGGCAGTGTCTAATTTACATAGAGCCCAAAAGATTAGTCAGACCAGGTGTGCCATTTACATAGCACGTAAAGAAGCTGGCTGCTCCACCCTAATCTTTTATTATGCAGGTGGGTTCTCTGCCTGGTTGGTGCTGTGTTGCCTGTTCCTTACTGTACAGGTGGTTGACAAAAGGAAAGATGGAGCCTCCATATTGAACATGCCTGGCCCCCAGGTAGCCTTTTCCTATTGACACAGCTGCTGCCATTCACTTGTGCAAGCTTCCAGCTTGCTTATCTGTGTCTGCAGCTCAATTTTACAGCTGTTCTTTGTTAGAAAAGAAAATATTTGGAGGCTGCTTTTTGTTCAAAGGGAAGCCTTACCGAGGACTCTCTTACCCTAACTGCCTAAATAATTTCTTTTTACTTCGTGTATCATCTGTACTCTTTAAGAACCTCTGCAAAATTTCAGCAGCCTCACCATGTTGCGTGTCTCCAATGATGGGTCCAGAGTTTCCATATATGAGCAGTTTGGAGGCAGGAATGTGAATTTAAGGGAGGGCTGTGGACTTATAGCTATAGCCTAGCAAATGTTCTGTTTTTACTTAATTATATATTTATAAGAGGTAGAATGGGAGATGGCTGATGGAAATAGGAAGTGTTAAATTGCCTCGTCATCCAACCACCTGCCTTATGTATTTTTAAAATTTTATTTTATTATGGTGAGAACACTTAATATGAAATCACCCTCTTAAATTTTTAAGATGTATAATACAGTATTGTTGACTATAAGTACAATGTTATGCAGCAGATTTCTAAAAATTCATCTTGCTTAACTGAAACGTTGTTTGTTGATTACTAATTTTCCATTCCCCCCTTCCCCTAGTCCCTGGAAACCACTGTTATATTCTTTGATTCTATGAATTTAACTATTTTAGATACCTCATATAAGTGGAATCATGCAGTATTTGTTTTTCTGTGCCCGAAATATTTCACTTAACATAACGTCTTCCAGGTTCATTGATGTTGTTGCAAGTGACAGGATATCCTTCTTTTTAAAGGCCAAATAATACTCCATTATATGTATACACCACATTTTCTTTATCCATTCAGACAGATTTGTTTTCACATCTTGTCTGTTGTAAATAGTGTGTCAATTAACATGGAAGTCCTAATATATCTTTGAGATCCTGATTTCAGTTATTTGGGACAAATGTTTCAATGTGAAATTGCTGGATGATATGATAAATGTATTTTTAATTTTTTGAGGGAAATCCATAGTGTTTTCCATTGCAGCTGTAGCATTCTGCATTCCCAACAACAGTATGCAAGGGTTTCAACTTCTCTACATCCTTACCAACTCTTCTACATTTTCCAATCTATATGGAACTACAAAAGACTAATCAATCTTGAGAAAGACTGAAAGAAAAACTAAATCAATCTTGAGAAAGAGGAACCAAGTTGGAGTCTTCACACTTTCTGATTTTAAATATATTACAAAGCTAAAGTAATCAAAACAGTATAGTACTAATGTAAAAGCAGACATATAAACCAATGAAACAAAATAGAGACTCCAGAAATAAATCCATACATATATGGTCAACTCTTCTTTGAAAAGGGTACCAAGAAGACACAGTAGGGAAAGAATAGTCTCTTTGAGACTAGTACATGATGTGGGAAAACAAGATACCTGCATGCAAAACAATGAAATAAGACCTTTATTTTATGCCATCCACAAAAATCAATGGAAATGGATTAAAGACTTAAGTGTAAGACCCGAAGCTATAAAACTCCTAGAAGGACACATAGGAGAAAAGCTTCTTGATATTGGTCTCAGCAATGCTTTCATGGAAACTATAGGCTGAATGTTTGTATTCCCAAATTTGTATGTTGAGACTTAATACCCCCATGTGAGAGTATTTGGAGATGGGGCCTTTGGGAGGTGATTAGGTCATAAAGATGGAGCTCTCCTGATTGGGAATAGTGCCCCTATGAAAGAGACCAGAAAGAGGTCTTACCCCCGTTGGTGAAGTGGAACACATGGAAGTAACAGTGGAAGATGGCCATGTACGAGGAAGTGGGCTCTACTAGATATTGAATCTGCTGGTGCCTTGATGTAAGACTTCCCAATCTCCAGAACTGTTGGAAATAAACTACTGTAGTTTATAAGTGACTCAGACTGTAGGTTTGTTTATTTGTTTTTTGTTCGTTTTTGTTTGTTTGTTTGTTTTGAGACAGAATCTTGCTCTGTCACCAGGCTGGAGTGCAGTGGTGCCGTCTCTGCTTACTGCAACCTCTGCCTCCTGTGTTCAAGCAATTCTCCTGCCTCAGCCTCCCTAGTAGCTGGGACTACAGGCACACACCACCATGCCAAGCTAATTTTTGTATTTTTAGTAGAGACGGGGTTTCACAATGTTGGCCAGGATGGTCTTGATCTCTTGACCTCATGATCCACCTGCCTCGGCCTCCCAAAGTGCTGGGATTACAGGCACAAGCCACCATGCCCAGCTTGTGGTATTTTGTTATAGCAGTCCGAGCAGACTAAGACAATAGATAGGAGACCAAAAAGCAAAGGTAACAAAAACAAAAATAAACAAGTAGGACTATGTGGAACTAAAAAGCTTCTGCAAAGCAAAGGAGTCAACAGAGTGAAAAGCCAACTGATAGAATGGGAGAAAATAATTGCAAACCATGTATCTGACAAGGGGCTAATCTCCAAAATATTAAGAAACTCCTACAACTTAGTACCAAAGAAACTAATAACATGATTAAGAAGTTGGTTAAGGACTTGAATAGACATTTCTCCAAAGAGTACATACAAATGTCCAAAAGGCGTATGAAAAAATGCTCCTCATCACTAATCAAGAAGTGCAAATCAAAACCTCAGTGAGATATCACTTGTTTTGTTTTAAGCTATAATTATAACAATATGCTGATATGATAGCCTTTGTTAGTTTTAATTAATTAAAGAGGAAGATGGGATATTTAGTTTAACATAAATTGGAGCTTATGTTTGACATCTGAAGATTAAAGAACACCTTAATGAGTAAATTTGCTTATTTTGCCCCTACTGTTGGCATCAGGTACACATCTATATCCACATAAAAGCAGAATCTGTCACTTCTGAGTTCCGCTTATCCTTGCATAAGTCTCAAGTATCAAAATTGATTTTTTAAAATGTTAATTTGAAAAACAGCAGAGGTAAGATTGAAGGATGCTTGCTCTTAGAAAAGGATTATTTATTAAGGGAAAGACTTGTCTTTTGAAAATTATTATCATAATTATCACTAAGAACCCAATTCTATATTTCTTACTAAGGCAAAATCCCTATTAGGCTAACGCGAGAAGGATGTTGATTCTAGTGGGGTATCTGTCTGAGTGGGGCTAAGTAATCAGCTTTGAAATGTCACTCAGAGGGAATTAGCAGTGCAGAGGCTATTTTCTGGCAGATCTCAATACATTTTTTTTTAATTGTCAAGGATTTGACATTGGCCTTGCATAGGTTATTATTCTGTATAACCCCAGAAGCAATATTTAGGTCTCGAAAAATTATATCAGAACAAGGAAAATAGCATTGAAGTCCAAGGAACTACATCAACTCATTGCCTATGTTGAGAGTCATTGAATCATGTCCTCTTAAAGTCATTTGGTCCCAGCCCACACTGGTGAGTAATTCTCTTCTGCAGTCACCTTGCTATGATGTTTTTCCATCTCATGCCAGGAAAATTGGAGACCTGTAATGACAGCCCATTTCAGTCTCTGTGTGCTGACTTCCTCTGTGTGCTTGTAGGCCTTGACTCTATTCCTTAGGGCCATGCAAAGGTTTTGTGAGTAAATAATGAGAATGCAGTTTAGCTTAAGTCATTTAAAAACATTAAAAACCTTAATACAATAGGCACTTGACATTTTGAAAGGTTACATGACAAAACTTTTAATATTCTCCAGACATGAAAATATTGCTATAGAACATAATTTCTTCCCTAAAGTGTATCAAGTTCTCAAGTAGCAAACTACAGCCACCCACCACTGAGTTTCCAGATGCTAAGAAGTTGACTAGTTTTATTCACTCCCTAAGAATTTGGTAAAACACTTTATCGCTGTAATTGCCACAGCTTCTTCATTTCTTCATTCCTTTACTCATTCTACAGAAATGTTTGAAGGCCTATTGTGTGACAGCTACTGTACTAAGCCCTGGGTACTTTAGGGAATAAAACAAATTTAATCCTTGCCCTTAGAGTGTTAACAGTCTAGAAAGAGTATCAAAACAAGAACAGAATAGACAAGTAAATAAATATAAATTATGCTAAGTGCATTAAAGGAAACAAACACATAATACATGATGTTACATATTGCAGAGGAAGACCTCTATTTTTATTTATTTATTTAGAGATGAGGGTCTCACTATATTGTCCAGGCTAGAGTGCAGTGGCTATTCACAGGCACAGTCATCACGTGATATAGCTCAGATCTCCCGGACTCAAGGAATCCTACTGCCTCTGCCTCCTGAGTAGCTGGACTACAGGCATGTGCCACTGTAATGCCTAAGGTTCTTGCCTAGCCACGCCAAAGAATTGGTGTGGTGGTTGATCGTGGCGAGT
Source organism: Rhinopithecus bieti (assembly GCF_001698545.2). Lineage (NCBI taxonomy): Eukaryota > Metazoa > Chordata > Mammalia > Primates > Cercopithecidae > Rhinopithecus > Rhinopithecus bieti. Next base: position 474,344 of record NW_016810615.1, on the reverse strand, counting down.
GATAGAGACACGGACTGAGGAGAGTGGGGCTGAGGGAAGAGGGCCTGAGTATGGGGGCAATTGTGGGCCTCTGTCATTTGGGCAAAGCTTGCAGGTTTGGCACAGGGCAGTATTGTCACAAAGGGCAAAGAAAGCCTGTACATAAGGAACTTCACTCCATTTACCTTCCTGTTTACAGAAAAGATCAGTTGTAGAATGGTGTTATAATTAATACTTCCCTCAGGGGGCAAGATTCTCCATTTTGTAAGGGGTACTGTGGCCAGGCATTGGTACAGAAGAAAATCAGCTACTTCTTTTTAAGGTTTCAGGGTTGAATTTGTCCCAGTTATTCAGGATACATCTTAAGGGAGTGTCTGGTTTTGAAGGTGTGGTGCCCATCCGGAATTTTAAACACAGGGATGCCCGCAGCCCTGGTTAGTCCTGGGACTCATCTTCCCTTAGGGCATCCCCTAAGGGTCTGGCCCAATTGTGCTCAAAGCTCATGGCCACTTTTCCTGAGCTCTCTATCTACTGGATTTAACCATGCTTACCGGCGGGATGGAAACTTCCCTTACCCCTGCCGTGCGCCCATTGACCACTAAATGGGGCACAAGGACTGTTGGATTTATTGTGGTCCTTCTGCCAATGCATCCTACCTGTTCCAGGGTGGCAAGGCCTGGGTCGGGGGCACCACTGATGCTTGCATGCTAAGGCCCAATTTTCGTGGGCCTGGCCATAAAACTGTTTTCAAGGAGAAATCTCTGAATTAGCAACAGGAGGCTTAGTAAGCTTAAAGGGGGTGGTGGATGTCCTTTAGGCCAGAGCCAAGAGAACAGCTGCTGTACTTTAGCCTTCTGTCCCCACTTGCCATCAAAGGAGTAAGTCCCTCTCTCAAGGCGGTACCAGCATCCTGTGTCCCAACTGACTGTATTTTCTCCCATCCAATACCAATTATTGAATGGTTGAAACAACAACTCAATGGCTCTAAGACCTGTGCCTATGTACCACAGATTGTACTTGAGAGGCGCCAAGGAAGGGGAAAGTTTATCTGGGGAGCAATGGAGGAAATGCCCTAAGGCTTCTATCCACATGAAAATTACAGACCTCTTTAAATTGTCCTGATGTGGGGAACCATACACTATGGTGGGAAACTGGCCCTTCAAAATAGCCATCAAATGGCGACATCTGCCTAAACCCTGGAGGGAACTATGAACAAGGATCTTCTGGGCACCACCCCAAGAATTTAAGTCTTCTAAATAGGGAATCTTGATCCTGCCTAGCAGGAATAAGCTTGCTTGTGAGATGAAGAAAGAAGTCTAACTGCTGGACATTAGGACCCAGGAGGCAGGAGTCAGAAGATGTGGCTGTCTTATGCTTAGCAGCACGTGCAGGGGGAGCCTCTGGCAGGGCCATGGTCTCAACCAGGATATCTGGGAGACTGAGACATCTGCTGAGCACTCCTGGGTGTACTTCGGGACCACCACAGAGAGCAAAAGAGTTGTAACTGTTTCCAGGCCAACCGACGGTCCCAACCCCAAAGGGTCGGGGGTTGTTAGAGAGCCATTTTCCAGACAGCCTGACACCTGTGTCTTTAGTCAGGTGGCTGCACTAATCGCCTTTAAGTGGCCAACAGGTGCCCTGTTTAGCCTCTGAATTCTAAGGAAGGACAGGACAGAATAGCAAGTGGAAGAGTTCTGATCATACTCGCCACAGGATGATCTAGATGCCTTTCCTGGAGACTCCTGGCTGGCTTGCCAAAATGTAACACCTAAGGTTCTTGCCTAGCCTCACCAAAGAATTGGTGTGGCAGCTGACTGAGGTGAATGATAGAGACAAGGACCGACAGAGAGAAAAGTTGTAGACTTTATTGAGCAGAATGAAAGTACAAAGCTTCCACAGCGTGGAAGGGGTCCTGAACAGGTAGCCAGAGTTAGATTATACAATTGCCTTTTAAACTCTTTAAGGTGGGAAATACATGTGGTGGGAAGATATTACCAGAGGTAGAAACAAAGACAACCATTTGTGACATGTCTTAGATCTTGAGGAAAACCGGAATTGCAACTTAGGTTTTATCTATTTTATGACCTTGCAGCAGCATGGCAAAGGAGACAGCATCTTACAGGACTTTACAAAGTATGTTCACAAGGAATTGGGATTGGGAGTATAGATAAGGTCCACTGGTCACAGCAAAATGGGCAGTTAACGTTCCTTTTACTTTAGTTTCGGGGAGGGGGAAGGGAGAGAGGGAGAGAAGGACACAGGGAAACTTAACAGCAAAATTTTCACTGTTTATAGCTTTCTTGGGGAAGAAAACACATGCACAAATCCTGGTGTTAGGAATAGTTTAAGCATCTATCTTCAATATTATCCATCCAGGACCAAAGTAAATCCTAATGCAGAAAATGAGTGAGTTTCACAGCTTTCTGAGCCCCTACTCGACCCAGGAAGCCCAGCTGGCCCTTTCTCTCACCACTGCACTGGGCTGTAGAGGAAGGCAATAGAGGAACAGTATATGTAAAGTTCCTGAGAATGGAAAAAGCATGGGGCATTTGAGGATTGAAAGAGGTCAGTGTGGCTGCAGAGTAGTGAGAAAGGGGAAGGGGCCAGGAGATTGTTGAGTAATTGAGTTTTGTCAGACAGGAAAGAGCCAACTCATGTGGGGGTCATTGTAGACCGTGGTAAGGAGTTTGGATTTTATTCTTATGCAGTAGGAAGCCAGTGAATGGATTTTAATAGAAAAGTGACATGTTTACAGATCAGATCAAACTCATGGCAATCCAGAGTAGCCATTTTGCAGTAGGGTATAGAATTTGCTTGTTAAGTCGAAGGAAAGGCAGCCAGTAGCAATCTGTGACATAAGAAGATGACTGTAGTTGTTGTGGAGAAAACTAGTTGCTGGAGTTATGTCAGTACCCAGTAGAGAAGCCTGCAAAATAGTCAATGTGAGATGGTGGCTTAGACTAGAGTGGCAGTGGGGGAAATGAAGAACAGTGGAAGGATTCGATGTACATTTTCAATGTAGAAATGACAGAGATACTGTGTTGATATGGTGTAACCAGAATGAGTGTCATTGCTGAAGTGGAGGAATTTGGGGAGATAGGAGTGGTGGGCTGCCTTGACTATGTGGTTTGGGACTGCCTTGTTGCTTTTGAGATGCTGGGAGACATCTGAGGAGGTAGCTAATAGGAACCTGCAAACCCAAACTCTGAGGAGAGGTTTTGGGTGTAAATTTGGTATTTGAGAGCATATAAATGGAATTTAAAGTCATGGGAACTGAAGAGATCCCCTAGAAAGAGGGCAATAAGGAAGAAAAGAGAGCTCAGGACTATATCCTAGGGAAAGGCAACAATTAGATGTCAAAAGGAGATGGGATCCACAAGGAGTGTTTGGCAAAGAGATAGAAGGAAACCCAAGAAAGGATGGTGTCAATTAAGGAAAGAGTTAAGGGGAGAAGGGAAGAAAGATAAAGTGTCTACTGTATTGAATGCTGGTAAGGAAGAGGCTGATTCCTGATTTCAAAGAGCATAAACATCAAATCAAATTTAGAAGTATTTATCATACTTATTTCATGTGTATTTCACCTACTATCGTGTTTCTCCTGCAGGAGTGATGACTACTATATGATTCATGAGCACTGTCAAATCTCATACTTAACAAAAATACTTTAATCTTTTTTTCTTTACAAATTTTGATTCTCCCTGAATTCCCTGGATAATTTCCTCAATTCTCTTCATTTTGCTAACATATGCAGAATCTATAATTTTCAAAAGTCTCCACTTTTCAAATGCAAAACTATTTTAGATGCAGTTTATTGTCTTTTGAAAATTATCCATGTTCATTTAAAAACAGATTAGCTCTTCACCTTCAATGTATTTGAATTGTCACGTTACAGGAGACTTGGAATATTAAGCTTATCAGAAAGTTAGGACAAGTTTTCCCTAGAGGGTGGAGAGTAGTTTTAAATTCAAAGTGGAAAAAAGTTCCATATCTTAAAATAGAAGCAAATTTTTTCTCTGTTTCACATTCTCTCAAGATATCCGCAATCCTTTTTAAACTCTCTATTTATTATTAAATACAAGCAATTTAGCTCCTTTGTAAGGTTATGCAAATAACTCATCCAGAATTAGCATTTAACATGCATTTCTTATATCCACACAAATGTTTTGTATAAAGTTGTTTTAAAAGATTCAAATCTTTATAATTAGGAAGGGAAAATATATTAATAGGAATAAAGGGATACTCTGCTAATCTCCCATATGTAAATTAGCTTATAATTTCCATCATTTACTTTAGAAGTAACAGAACAATGGAACTTTTATTCTTCAATATTGCTGTCTCCTTCTCCAGCCAGAAAGTCTGTGCCTATACATGTATATCTAAAGAAAAATAACTAGGAATGTTAAATATTTTAGTTTTGTGGGAGAGAGATGGTTGGGTAACTTGTGAGTGGGATTGAAGTTGATACTCTGTGTTTCGGCAGCCTAAGGGATAAAATGCAATGTAGACCCTCTTGGGTTCTCGTTTCAACTGCTTGCATTTCCTTTTGTTCTTTGTTATTGGGACTGGATTCACTCCTGCCTACCTGGAACCTTCCTCCACAGCTTCTCACTCCTTCCGCAATCTTTACATAGAGGACATTCTCGTAGAATGTATGACAAAACTGGTCATTTCCTTGAAGTGCTTTCTCTTTGCTTTAGTCTTTAGCTTGGTCTTTGGAAAAGAAGATCATGCAAACTGCAGATAGACATTGGTTAACAGCATAGGCTAGGTTCTTCCATCTCACTTGTCTTCTGGAGCTTGGCTTGTATCTTCCAAGATGCCAGAAATCAAGTGCACTGTCCTGGGAGTTTGGTATAAGTAGGTAAACTGGAAGTAGGATTATGAAGGATTCAAAACCAAGTCAGACAAAGAACTGTTGAAAGGATTAAGTTGTTGACCCTGGAAGTGGAAAGGGTATCTCTGAAGAGACTTTAAACAGAAATTAGGGGCTGAGGCCAGGCACGGTGGCTCACTCCTGTAATCCCAGCACTTTGGGATACCAAAGCGGGTGGATCACTTGAGATCCGGAGTTTGAGAACAGCCTGGCCAACATGGTGAAAACTTGTCTCTACTGAAAATACAAAATTAGCCGGGCATGGTGGTGGGACCTGTATCCCAGCTATTTGGGAGGCTGAGGCAGGAGAATCACTTGAATCTGGGAAGGGGAGGTTGCAGTGAGCCGAGATAGTACCACTTGACTCCAGCCTGGACAACAGAGTAAGACTCTGTCTCAAAAAAATAAAATAAAATAAATAGAATGTGGGTTTAAATATGTGCCTTGTGGTTGCCAAGTGGTAGAACTAGGAAAATGGGTGGAACGTATAAGGGATGCATGTTTCTCCTTCAACAAACATTGAAGAAACTGCCAGGTATCAGTTAGAGCTCTGGGAAACTAGATTCAAGATGGAAATGAGCATTTATTCAATTAAAGGAAGTTACTGTCCAGTGGGAAAGACATGCAAGCAAACAATTATAAGAGATCATGATAAATGCAAACAATATGTATTGTGTTCGGTGAGAGAATAGAGGAGGGCAGCCTATACCTGCATTGGGGGCAGATCTGCTTGGACTATCTGCTTGCGGGTGCCAAGGGCAGCTCCTCCATCCTCACTGATTCCACTTCATTCAAAATTCCATTATCTTTCATCTGAGTTTCTGCAACTGTCTCAAGCTAGTCTTCCTGACTTCAGCTTTGCTGCTTCAATTCTTTCATCCACATTGCAGACAAAGTAGTATTTCCAAAAGGAAAACTGATTCCCCCACTAAAAGCCTTCAATAACTTTTGATTACCACAAAAACAAAATCCAAATGCCTAAGGGCCCCTGCTTCAATCTCTAACCTTTTCTTGCCCCCCACATTTAAGCTCTATTTACAAAGAACTACTTGCCACTTTCCTAAGTCACCATTTCTTCCTAACTCCTGGGCTTCTGCACGTGTAGCTCTTTGCCTGAAACTCGCTGCCCTCAAAATCCACACATGTAGAGGTACAAAAAGAAAGCATGTGTACATGCGCACACATACTGTGTGTACATTCACATGCACCCACCCCCACACACTTCCCATTTCTACCCTTGCCTTACTAACTCGTTCTTTCTTCCTCTGGTCCACAACACCCTAAGACTCAGTACTATTCCTCCTTGTGGGTACACTCCTGTGTAGCACCCTCTGTGCGTGCCTAATCAACTAACTCATCACACTGTATTGTACTTGGCTGTTTACTTTTCCATCTTTTTTTTTTTTTTTTTTTTGATACGGAGTCTCACTTTGCTGCCCAGGCTGGAGTGCAGTGGCATGATCTCGGCTCATTGCAGCCACCGCCTCCTGGGTTCAAGCGATTCTCTTGCCTCAGCCTCCTGTAGCTGGAATTACAGGCGTGTGCCACCATAACCGGTTAATTTTGTATTTTTAGTACAGACGGGGTTTCACCGTGTTGACCAAACTAGTCTTGAACTCCTGACCTCAGGAGTTCTGCCTGCCTTGGTATCCCAAAGTGCTGGGATTATAGGAGTGAGCCCCACGCCCAACCCCATCTTTTTACTGGAGGAAAATCTGCTTGAGTGTGAGGACCACATCTTATTCCTCATTATATTCCCAGTGGCTACCATAGTTCCAAGTACATCATAGAATGTGACTATATATTTGTTTAATAGATGAGTAAATGAATAAACTTTTGAAGAATGCTATCCAAAATGTGAGAATGTTCTCACATTTTGGATAGTATACAAATATATGTTACACATCTCAGTTGAGTGACTGTTCTAAAAACTTTGGAAGGTTCTTCAAACCAAAAAACTATGATTATATAAATCTGTCTTAGATCATTTTTAGAAAGAGGTAATAAATAAGTAAATAATCCATGAACTATTACTTACCTATGGGTAGTGTGATGGTTAATTATATGTTGACTTGACTGGGGTACGGGATACTCAGATATCTGGTTAAACATGATTTCTTGGCATGTCTGTGAGGGTGTTTCTGGAGGAAATCAGCATTGGAATTGGTGGACTAAGCAAAGCAGGTTGTTCTTCACAACGTGAGTGGGCATTGTCTAACCTCTTGAGGGCCCAAATAGAACAAAAAGGTGAAGTGAGGTTGAATTCTTTCTCTGTACCTGACTACTTAAGCTGAGGCATTGATCTTCTCCTGCCCTTAAACTAGGACTTACCCCATTAATGCTCCCAGTTCTTAGGCCTTTGGGCTCACAGTGGGATTGATATCACCAGCTTTCCTGGGTCTTTAGCTTGTAGGTAGCAGAGGGCATGAAGAAACTGAGGCCCAGAGGTGTGAAATGAGATGAGTCACAGATAGGCTTTAAATTCTTACCCCAGTACTTTCTACCACAGTCCACCATTGCACAAATAAGACTGCTTGGATTATCTGGAATTTCACTCCCCATCTTATTTCTAATTATTTTAGACCAGATTTTCCCTGAGAGAATGAGTTCCTAATGGGAACCCAACACTGGTTAGAGCAAGTCTGTTCTGTCAAGGACTCTAAGAGACTCTTTCCTTCTGGCATCTTTCTTCTAGACTCAGTTAACCAAGAGAAGGAACTCAAGGTGTACATTTGTCTTGAAAGCGAGGCCTTACAGCATCAACTAAGAGAAAGCACTAAGAGTAAGTCTAAGGCTGACTTTCTTTGCTCAGGCTCTCAGGGTGGCAGTTTTTCTGGATCCACCTGGATTCCTCATGTTGCTGTTGCCAGGCACATCCACGCCAACCTCCAGGTGTCTCCTTTCCACCAAAAAGGTGATGCTATTTAGACAGGACTTTCCTCAGGAATGCCATGATTATTGTGAAGTCTGTATAATTTCACCTTTTGTCAGTTATGAGACAGGAGGAGGCCTCCATCAGATGATAAGGGTGCCTGAGTTACTTTCTCAGCCTTACAGGCAGCTCCATAAGTGACCATCCCGCTCCTCTCTGTTGGTTCTGTAAAAAGAACTCAGATTATGTCAATTAACAAGACATTTATGGTGAAAAAAACATATGGGAATGAGGAGAGTGAGTGCCTCAGGGTATTAGAAAAAGGCCTACCTCAAGGCCTCACAGAGAAGGTTTGTATTCTGGTATTTTGTGATTAACATGACTTAACTTCTCTCTCCTGTTTCTGAGGAATTTCTTTCTACATGTGTGTTTTATGCTTTATGACTATGGCATTATTAGAGTGTCTGCTCATTTGTAACCTTTACTGCCTAATGGCCTCCGCAAATGGCCTTCTCTGCGAGTCCTTTCACCTTCAACCCCTCTGCTAATTGCTCAACTCTGTTTTTTATTTCACTTCCAAATTCCTGAGAGAAAAATCTCATTGCCCTGCCTAATCAACATCATCCCTTGCTAGACAAAGCTGTTCTGTCAAACCACCTAATAAACCTCTGGATAGCCTGTATATTGGCTGGCCTTTTATCACTTGGTCTAGGAAATGTGTACATAAAATGTTATATAAAATGCTTCAAAGTGGGGGCAAAACGGTCGCTGCCTTGGTGTCCCTGTTGGGCTTCCCAGCAGTGGCCTACCAGAAAAGTAAAAGATGTCTGAATATATTCGGGTAACCAAAGATGAGAACGGTTGAGCCCGTTGAAATACCATCAGAAGACGATGGGACAGTGCTGCTGTCCACGGTTACAGCCCAGTTTCCAGGGGCATGTGGGTTTCGCGACAGGAATCCAGTGTCTCAATGTATGAGAGGTGTCTGGCTGGTGGAAGGAATTCTTCATGCCCCCGATGCTGGCTGGGGAAATCTGGTGTATGCTGTCAACTATCCTAAAGATAAAAAAAGAAAAATGGATGAGATAGATGCTTCATCAGCAGTGAACGTGAAAGAGCAGTCCAGAAAACATCCAATGTAATAGTGTTGGGTCTCCCATGGACAACAACTGAGCAGGACCTGAAAGAATATTTTAGTACCTTTGGAGAAGCTCTTATGGTGCAGATCAAGAAAGATACTAAGACTGGTCATTCAAAGGGGTTTGGCTTCGTTTGTTTTATGGAATATGAAACATAGGTGAAAGTAATGTCACAGCAGCATATGATAGATGAACAATGGTGTGACTGTAAACTTCCCAATTCTAAGCAAAGCCCAGATAAGCCTTTGAGAAGCAGAAAAGTGTTTGTGGGGCACTGAACAGAGGACATGAATGCGGATGAGCTGTGGCAGTTCTGTCAGTACGGGGAAGTGGTGGATGTCTTCATCCTCAAGCCGTTCAGGGTCTGTGCCTTTGTTACATTTGCAGATGATCAGGTTCTACCGTCTTTGTGTGGAGAGAGGACTTGATCATTAAAGGAATCAGCATTCATATATCCAATGCCAAACCTAAGCACAATAGTAATAGAAAGAAAGAAGTGGAAGATTTGGTTGTAATCCAGGTGGCTTTGGAAATCAGGGTGGATTTGGTAATAGTAGAGGGGGTGGAGCTGGTTTGGGAAACAATCAAGGTAGTAATATCGGTGGTGGGATAAACTTTGGTGCATTCAACGTTAATCCAACCATAATGGCTACAGCCCAGGCAGTGCTACAGAGCAGTTGGGGTATGATGGGCATGTTAGCCAGCCAGCAGAACCAGTCAGGCCCATCGGGTAATAACCAAAGCCAAAGCAACATGCAGAGGGAGCCAAACCAGGCCTTCGGTTCTGGAAATAACTCCTATAGTGGTTTCTAATTCTGGGCAGCAATTGGGGTTGGGGAATAGCATGCAAATGCAGCATCGGGGCAGCTTGGTGTTTAATGGAGGGCTTTGGCTCAAGCATCGGAATTCAAGTCTTGCTGGCACTGGGATGTAGGCGCAGTGGGGTTGTGTGTTGGTTAGTGATAGAATGGTGGGAAATTCAAATTTTCTCAAACTCATTGCATAAGTATATATGTAAAATACATGTGTCTAAGAATTTTTCAAAATTGGTGTGTTGTACGAGTGTGGGAGTATAGTCAGCAATACACGAGCATTGATACTCTCCTAATGTAAACGACAAGTTAATCGCGGGTACAGCACACCAACAGGCCATGGGTACTACACGTATATACAAAAACCTGCATGTTTGTGCACACTGTACCCTAAGAAGGCTTGAAGCGTGACTAGGTCTAAACTAATAAGTATATATATATATATATATGAAGAGCTAAAGGAAATGTATAAGTTTTGTTACATGAGCTGGGCAAGGTGGCTCACACCTGTAATCCCAGAACTTTTGCTGAGGCAGGTGGATCACGAGGTCAGGAGTTCAAGACCAGCCTGGCCAAGATGGTGAAACCTCGTCTCTACTAAAAATACAAAAATTAATTGGGTGCAGTGGCAGACGCCTGTAATCCCAGCTACTCGGTAGGCTGAGGCAGGAGAAGTGCTTGAACGTGGGGGGCGGAGGTTGCAGTGAGCCAAGATTGTGCCACCGCACTCCAGTCTGGGTGACAGAGTGAGATTCCATCTCAAAAAATAAAAAATATATATAAATAAATAAAAATAAGTTTTGTTACATGAAAGGTTGAAATATTGAGTGGTTGAAAGTGAACTGCTATTTGCCTTATTGGTAAATTAACACACAATTGATATCAAAGTGTTTCTCCTGTAATATTTTATCCCTGGACTTGTCAAATGAATTCTTTGCATGTTCAAAATGGAAACCATGGACTAGAACTACATTCTTTACTCCTTGTTTTAATTTGAACCCCACCATATGGATTTTTTCCCTTAAGAAAATCTCCTTTTGGGAGATCATGGTGTCACAGTGTTTGGTTCTTTTGTTTTGTTTTTTAACACTTGTCTCCCCTCATAAACAAAAGCACAATATGAAGCCTTCATTTAATCTCTGCAGTTCATTTCATTTCAAATGTTTATGGAACAAGCACTTCATTGAAAGTAGTGCTGTAAATATTCTGCCATAGGAATACTTCTGTCTACATGCTTTCTCATTCAAGAATTCGTCATTATGCATCACAGGCCATGTCTTTGATGATGAGTTTTATCTGCTGTTCTTTGTTTCATGGAGCCATATCAATGCTATGAATGCAAGGCTGTGATATGGGACCAGAAGCCTGTTTGAACTTTTGAAACCTTGTGTGAGATTGATGGTGGTGCTGAGGCACGAAAGGCTAGTATGAGTGAGAAAAGGAGAGAGCGTGTGCAAAGACTTGGTGGTCCCTATGGATATTTTTTAACTTGGTGAGCCAAGTCTCTCTCAATCCTGTTGCTTTGGTGAGAGAGTGTGCAGAGAGCAATTACAGCAAATAATGTGCAAATGTTTTTTGCATTCAAAGGACATCCACATCTGTTGGAAGACTTTAAGTGAGTTTTTGTTCTTAGATAACCTGTATTAGTTGAATGTGTTAAGTGAAACGATACTTGTACTCCCCCTACCCCTTTGTCAACTGCTGCGAATGCTGTATATTGTGTGTTCTCTTCTGTTACTGATATGTAAGTGTGGTAATGTGAACTGAAGCTGATGAGCTGAGAACATGGACTGAGCTTGTAATGTACTTTGCAGGAGTACTTGGAAGCTGAGTTCACAGTGAACTCAGGTGTCTCAAAGAAGGGTGGAAGTTCTAATGTCTGTTAGCTACCCATAAGAATGTTGTTTGCTGTGGTTCTGTGTCCTGTGCTTGGATGCTTTTTATAAGAGTTGTCAGTGTTGGAAATTCTTAAATAAAACTGATTTAAATAAAACAAAACAAAACAAAAACGCTTAAGAGGCTGTCTAAATTTGCTTTCCTTGACCAGTGGCTATGGATGGGGGATTCCTAGGAGAGTCCATAAACTTTGGCCTAACTGACTCCGTACCCCAGAAAGAAGTTGGAATATGGTGATGCTATTTCCTCTCTTCTTGTGAGACTTCACTGTCAGCACCTCACGTTCATGCATGAAATGAAGTGACTCCATAGCTTTCAGGCAAATAATAAACCAGGCTGCTCTTTCTGATTTCCCCAGAAGATTCCAGATCCCTGTTGAAAGAAACATTGGTAGCCTAAAGATGGAGAGCAACTTTAGATTCCTGTGTGATCAAATTTATTCCATACGGTAATTTAGACAACAGAGAAAACTGGACTGTGGGCCCCTTTGAACCAAACCTTAAATGCACTTTGAAATGTGATTTAGTTTCAGAAAAAGTGATTATTGGCTAAAAATCCAACCTTGTGATAATTTGGATATTGTGAATGATGCAACTGTGCTTTGGCCGTCTTTATGGACGGAGGTGCTGCTGAGTTATGGATGATTCATTCCTCACTGTACAAAGCATTTGGCATCACTAAATGAAGTTTAAATTGGACAGACACTATACATTACACATGGAAAAAATTTGCATTTTAACATCTCCAGAATGCTATTAAATATCTCGGAAAGATCCATAAAGGAAAGTGTGTCCTAGAGCTTGAAATAGAAAGTGATTGGAAAAGGTAGAAATAGAGTTCCTATTTTTCAGAAAGGAGCCATATCATCCCATAAATCTTTGAAAAGAAGTTTTCTTGGGCTCTGCTCTAAGCATTGAAATGCTTCCCAGGAGCACCTTGACCTTAAATTAACATTTATAGAGTTTAGCTGACATCAAGCTTTGCAGTTTAATGGAAGGCTTAAAGTTGAAGAAGGTAAGTAGTCTAAATTGGTAGTATATATTAAGTCCTGAATAAGGATGCATTTCTACAACTACCACCATTTTCATTTATTTCCCCCTCTAGAACAATAATAACAATTGGTAAAATATATGAAATGCATTTTCATTCATGAATAATGCATTTTTATATGTTAACCTCATGGAAACAGGAGCAGTTCAACAGTAACAGCAGCATTAATGCTGTCGTCTTAAGAAAGGGTATATAGGTGGCAATGTTTGCACTATATGGCCTTGATAATGTTGTTTTCTGTAGAACCTGTGATTTAAATGTGGGTTGTAAGAAATATTAACCAAGTGTTAAAATAATAAAGCAGCACCTTTAAACAGGAAGAAAATAAGAAAATATACAGTGTTGCCTACAGATTCTATTACAGATCAAATGAAAATGAGGTAAGTTCCATTCTGCTTAAACCAGGAGTGTATTGTAAGTAGAATATGAATGTCTGAGGAGTAATATATAAAGCATGAAGATGGTTTTTTAATACTGCTAATGAGTTGCCCCTTGGTTGTATTACAGATAAAAACAGGTTTCCAATATACATACACATTTCTACGCTGCATAAAGCCTGATTTATAAACGTTCAGCATTAGCGCACAAAGGAAAAGTCCATTTCTCCAGGTGTTTAGTCTGTCAGAATGACAGTGACTTGGCCTCTAGGAAAGATGTTTTCAAAACAGGAGTCAACTAGGAGAGTTAGTTCTGCTCTCATATCTAGGCAAAAAGGATCCAACTCTGGGCCCTGGGTTGGGCTGGGAGCAGGGTAGCAGGGACCCGATCCTGTCCTCCTCTTCCCATGTGTGTTGGAGCAACTTCCTCAAAAGTTTCTAAGTCCTCCTTACGTGGCTGAGACTAGCCAGAGCAGCAGTGCCATCCCAGCAGGATGCCCTGAGCTGGACCAACACCTGTGGGGGCCCTGGACCCCATCGCTACCCATTAGGGTACTCTCCAATCCTCTCCCCCCAGGCCCAAAGTGTGAAGTCACCCAGATTCCCTTAGGAATCCCAGTACTCGAATCTGTGGGGCTGTCCTAGGGTCCTGTAGCCAGTTGCCAGTTCCCAGAGGACAGCTTGGTGAGCAAGTGATTCTTGCTGGAGGTTCAGTATTTCTTTTGCTGGATTGCATGAGATGAACCATCAGAATGGGGCTAACAAGCTGATTTGGGGTGACTCAAACTGTTTATGGAGACAGTAGCTCTTTGAAAATATATTAACAGTCTGGGCGTGATGGCTCATGCCTGTAATCCCAACACACTGGGAGGCTGAGGTAGGCAGATCACTTAAGGTCAGGAGTTTGAAACCAGCCTGGCCAACATGGTGAAACCTCTTCTCTAGTAAACATACCAAAATTTAGCCGGGCACAGTGTTGCACACCTGTAATCCCAGCTACTCAGGAGGCTGAGGCACAAAAATTGCTTGAACCTGGCAGGGTGGAGGTTTCAGTGAGGCGAGATCACATCACTGCACTCCAGTCTGGGCAAGAGAGCAAAACTCCGTCTCAAAAAGTAATAATAATAAATAAAAATATGTTTACCTTTCTCCTTCTACCCCAAGGTAAGGGTGGCCCTGTAGTTAGTTACAGTAAGCAATAAAGATTATAATCTAGGCAGATTAAAGTAAGACAAGAAAGTTTCCCTTTCTTCAAAGTTGATGACATACGTATCACTTATATAAGAGCCAGGAAATAAATTAGTTTTTTATTAGTGGAATGTCTGTGAAAATGAGGTGCTTCATAAGTAAAAGAAGGCTGGGTGTGGTGACTCATGCCTATAATCCCAGCACTTTGGGAGGCTGAAGCAGGAGAATTGCTTGAGTTCAGGAGTTTGAGACCAGCCTGGGCAACATAGTGAGAGCTTTGTACAAAAAATAAGCAAAATTAGCTGATTGTGGTAGTGTGCACCTATAGTCCCAGCTACTAGGGAGGCTGAGGCAGGAGGATCACTTAAGCCTGGGAGGTCAAGGCTGCAGTGAGCCGAGACTGTGCCACTGCACTCCAGCCTGGGCAACAGAATGAGGTCCTCTCTCAAAAACAAAATCAAAAGCAGCAGCAGCAGCAGCAGCATGAGGAGGAGGAGGAGGAGCAAGAAGAAGAAAAAGACAAGGAAGAGGAGAAGGAGGACAGGAAGGAAGGAAGGAGGAAGAAGAAGAAAGAAAGAAAAATAAAATATAAACTAGGACATATTGACAGGTACTTCCTTATGAAAACATTTATTGTAGCAGAGAAGGCCAAATATCTTTTCTAGAAGACTTCCTTGCTTAAACTCCATTTTGGACCTATTGGACTCCTCTTGGACACTGCCTCATACCATTTTAATCTTGCTTCCTGTTGTAGTTGCAGCTACTATAAACAAGCTTGCACAAGCTTTGGCCCATTTTATGCTGAAAGCACTGCTTCTCTCATAACCTGCCCTGTGCTCTTCATGCTGTGGTATGGGACCTCTATGACTCTGGAAGTGGGTGCCAATGGGCAGTGCTAAACCCCCAAAAGAGATCCAAGAGACATCCTAGAGCCAATGGATAAATACTTTTCCCCATGATCCTTTGGGAGGACTATCTATTTGGCCACCCAAGGTACCAGCATGGTAGAGCCCCAGCAAACTCACAGAGGTGACCAACTCAAGAATGTATCCTTGATTTGGCTTTTCCTTCTGCCTCGTTTCATAATCCTGAATCCTTCACTCCTCTTCCCTGGGATTCCTTTCCAAAATAAACTACATGTACAAAAGCCTGAATCTCAGGCTTTGTTTTCCCAGGGGGAAGTCAGGCTAAGACAGCAGACTCATACCACAGGTCACAGTAATCATTCCCCTGATTTCAAATGGCGTCTCCATGAATTATCTATCACTTAAGCATGTCTCAGTGCATCACAAAGAGCCCTCCATATGTACATGTAATTATAAAGTTTATCACGCCGCAGTAAAGACACACATGATTATCCCATCACTTCCTGCTAAAGACTATAAAGCAGGGCCCATATCTCACGTTCCCTTGGTTTTTCCCTATTAGCATCCAGGATGTTGTTCCAAATTCACTGGATAATTCATGGTGTTGTGCCACTGGTAACCTGCAGACAGTGGCTGTATCAATATCTCTATTAACTGTAGATCTCACGCAATACAATCACATGAGTGAGGGCAAGGAAAATATTTTCCTCTAACATGAATACTATGAACAACAAGGTATATATAAGATATGTAACTGGCTTTATAAGGATACAGACATTCATTTATCTTCTCCTTACCTACCAAATGTCATTGAAATTGGCATAAAATCACTAACTGCTGTGTTTGTGTAGAATAAAATGATTGTCAGAAGATTCAGAAATTGTCATCATTCCTAAGATTCTGTTTTTTAGGGAAAACATTCACAGTTATGCAGAGTATAATTTCGATGACTGAAGCCAGGCTGCCAAAATAGTCAAGTTTCTTTAAGATTTAAGAACATCCAGGATCCACAGAAAAAATTGAGACGTATTTGTTTAAAATGAACAGGCAAATCAAAAGTTATACACAGGCATACAGATATACTCTCACATGATCAACTAGGCCTGTAAGATTTGCAGGTAGCAATTTTCCACAGTCCCAAAGGAAGAGTGGGATGATTAAATGTTTCTCTTGGACAGGTTTCATTGCTCTTAAAAAAGAGAAAGCTCTAGATAACATCTGGTAGTGATACATTATTGAAATACATTCTGGACAGTTCTTCTTTTGGTCAAACAGCTGGAATCCTTTTATTTTTTTAAATAACATTTTGATCTGCTTAATCTTCAACTTCCTCCAGTTTGGAAAAAAAGAAAGCATGAATGGCAAAGAAATGTGCCCTCTTTATAATTACCTATTCTGTTCCAGGCATACAATGCAAAGTTCTACACATGTTATTCATTCCTAGCACAGTCACAGAGAAACACATAACTGATAAGTTGTATATGAAAAGATGTAATCAGCACATTTACATGCATTTTATTGCTATACATCTCCTATATTTTTGTTCTTAGTATCCTACATCAGTGAAGTTTTACTTCAGAAAATAGAAGGAGGATAGATATTTCAAGCAGAGGAACTTCATGCAGAGAATTATTTACTCAGGTGTTTGAAGGTTGAAAGAGCAGAAAGGGAATGCTGAGGTAGCCCTGTATTAGTCAGGGGTTCTCCAGGAAAACAATAAGATCTCTTTCTGTCTCTCTCTCTCTGTCTCTCTCTCTCTCTCTCCCTCCCTCTCCCTCCCTCCAACCCTCTCCCTCCATCCCTCTCCTTCCTCCCTCCATCCCTCTCCCACCTCCCTCAATTCCTCTCCCTCCCACCATCCCTCTACCTCCCTCCATCCCTCTCCCTCCCTCCTTAATTCTCCCTCCCTGTTTCTCCCTCTCTGCCTCTCCCTCTCCCCCTCCTCCCTTCCCTCTCTCCATCTCTCTAGCCTATATAGGTAGATAGATATGGATAGGTACATAGAAAGAGATTTATTATGAGGGATTGGCTCCTGTAATTGTTGGGCCTGAGAAGTTTCATGATCTGCCATCTGCAAGCTGGAGGTCCAGGAAATCTTTTGGTGTGGTCACAGGCCAAATACAAAGCCTGAGAAATAGGAATACTGATGTCCACAGGCAGGGAGACAGGGTTATCTCAGCTCAAGAAGAGAAAAAAAAAGCACCCTTCTTCAGCCTTTTTCTCCTATTCAGGCCCTTAATGGATCGAGTGATGCTCACTCACATTGGTGAGGACATCCTTCCTTACTCAGCCATGGAGTCTCTTTCAGAAACACCCTCACAGAGACACCCAGAAGGAATATTTTACCAGCTATCTGGGCATCCCTTAGCTCAGTCAGGTTGACACATAAAATTAACCATCACAAACCCTGATGTTAGTAACTGCTGAGAGCAGGTACTACCCCTAGGCCTAGGGATACAAAAGAGAAGAGAGGAGGCCTCCACCCCACCCCACTGCTGATCTTGGTCCCTGGGTTGGGGGCATGTCTGCTGCTGGGAGTGCCAAAAGAACTTGGAGGCTGTAGCAGTGGCTGTCCAGAAATTGGAGAACATCACAGAAATATCTTCTCTCTTCTTTCTGCCTTCCAATCTCCTGTCTGTGCCTTCTGTTAGCTGAAGAGAAGGTAGAAGTCAAGGAAGCCTTGAAAATGTTTTGTAAAATAGCAGGCCCAGCATCACACAACAGATAATAGAAAAGTGGCTTTAGTGCTGAAAGACAATATGCAAATCATCAATCCATAGCTCTGCAATAATTATTAGTTGATGTGGTACCTTTTTGTCTAAATTTTTGTACAAGGAGGCACGTTTTACTTTTCCTTAAGACTCTCTGAAACCATTTATAGTTGTTTATATCTTGGGACTTTGTGATCACAAGGGGTACAGAGTAAGGTTAGATCCTATCATTTTTAATTCCCCTAAAATAATATTGCAAGGTGAAAATATTATATTGATGTTTTATTAATTCATATACTCACACATTTTAAATTATGTTCTTATACATTTTTTTATTTTGGCATTTGATATTATGATTCAACTGAGAGATAAACAATTTTGGAAAGCTAGATGAATTTTCTACTGGCTTCAAATCTAAAGTCCTACAAAACTTCAGGGTAAGTTCAGCTTTCCAAATTCAATGCCAGAGAATGTGGTTTGAGATCTACTTTCATTAAACATTGTCGCAGCCAATTTTCCACAGAATCACAGTGGGCTTGCATCCTTAATTGGCTTTAAATTAGAAAAATGGAACCACTCTTCCTAACCTTTTCAGTTTGACACCTAATGGCCTTTCATGAAGATTTCCAGAATATTAATTTCTTTATATATTATATCTTTATACATGAAGAGGTATTATTTATTGACTGTTACTAAGTCATGCCCAAAGTTAGAAGTAAAAATGCTTTATTCGTGGTGAGAGAAGTTGGTGAATAGGAAAGATTAAAAACTCAAGAATACTTGAGATCAAACTCATTTATGACAACCTTGGTTGTCTATGGTATACTTATGTGCCGTACACTGTTTTTATAGCAGAATTTCTCAATCTTGACACTGTTAACATTTTAGGCCAGACAATTATTTGTTGTGGGGAGATGTCTTGTGCATTGTATGATATTTAGTAGCATCCTGACATCTAACCACACGATTCCAGTAGACTCCTTCGATCTTGTGACAACAAAAATGTCTTGAGGCCTTGCTAAAACTCCCCAGGGGCACAAAAATGACTCCTCCCTCCAGTTGAGAATGTAAGTTTCTTCAGCTAATTTTAATTCCTTCCCATGATGGACTGGGCATGGGGGCTCATGCCTGTAATCCCAGCACTTTGGGAGGCCAAGGCGGGTAGATCATGAGGTCAGGAGATGGAGACCATCCTGGCTAACACGGTGAAACACCGTCTCTACTAAAAACACAAAAAATTATCCTGCTACTCGGGAGGCTGAAGCAGGAGAATGGGGTGAACACAGGAGGTGGAGCTTGCCGTGAGCTGAGATTGCGCCACTGGACTCCAGCCTGGGCGAAAGTGCGAGACTCCATAATAATAATAATAATAATAATAATAATAATAATAATTCCTTACCATGATGATGTATAAGATGAGATGCCTGTATGTATATGTATGTGTGTGTATATATATATATAGTCCTAGCATATGCTCAACTCAGCAGATGAGTGCATAATTGGTAAAAATAAGTGGCATAACCCCCTGGAGTAAATTAATTTCTTTTTTTGTCTATAAAAACTTGCTGCTCAAAATGTGGTCTGATTAATGTCAATTGCGATCTTTAATCCTGCATTTAAAATTTGGGTATTCTGTTCATCATGGATTTTTTTGGTATTCATTTTGATTTTTCAAAATATTGCATTAAAATATTATTATCTTGATTACTGAATTTCTTGTCACCCCTTTGTGCCTAGTCCTGGCCCTGTTAAAAGCAGAAAGTCAGACTCCAGGTCAGTCTTACTAAATCAGAATTTGCATTTTAGCAGAATCCTCAGGTGATTGAGATGCATTTTAGCAAGATCCTCAGGTGATTGAGATGCATTCAAGAAGCACTGCTGAAGTGCTGTTGGGATGGGGTGCAGGGGGAGGCAGAAACTACCAGGACAAGCCGAAACTACCAGGACAAGCTGCTTTCATGAGGGGTCAGACGGGACATCTTTCTTTTCCGTGCCTCGTTGATAAAGTGTGGCACAAAGTGAGAAAGGGGAGCATTCATCTCCATTCTGTGACAACCATGGTGAAACTTGCATGAGAAGTCATCAGGGAATGCGACCATCCTCTAAAACGACCAGTTTTCTGCTTTGGAAGCCGTGGGAGACCATGCCTTTGTGAGGAGGGTGCTGGCACCCTCAAGTGGATCCGAGGGCCATGGCAGGAGTGAGGAATAGGAAAGGCGGGCACGTGTGAGACACGTAGAGAAGACAAGATGGGAGAAGTGCTAGCTGCTGTTCCCCATTCAATGCCCCTTTTCATCCGGAAGTAGCCAGACAGAGTCGTCGCCCAGAACCCCCTAACAGCAGTTAGGGTGAGGGTGATATCTCCACAGGGGGAAATGAGGTAGGAATTATTAAGACATTATTTTAGGCACACAGAGAGGAAAAAGGGGTTCTTGGAAAATTTTTCACAGCTCTTGTCTAGCATGAAAGCCCTGACTCTTAGTCCTGGGCCAGCGATCTTTGATATGCAAATGCAAGTCGTTTAGAAACTGGGTCCACCCAACATGGCAATTCCCACCGTTGTCCTCTTGCCCTTGCCCGCACATGTGCCTGGCAGCATGGCCACCCCCACAAATCCTCATGTGTGTGGAACATCATGCCGCCCTGCATTTGCATATTAAAAGGCTAGGGTGGGAAGGCCAGTTTTTTGGCGGGCTACGTGAATGACATGCTTGGTCAAACCAATCCCCTGAGCCCTGTGCAAATCAGACACAGCCTCCTCCAGCCATCAAATATAGCTGGCTGGTATTACCTAAGTATGGGGTTCTATCTCTAGGCTTTGCAGCCCCCTCCATCTGTCTCTGTACAGAGGAACTGCTTTCTTTTTTCCCCCCTTCTTGCCTATTAAACCCTCCTCTCCTTAAAACCAAAAAGAAAAAAAAAAAAAAGATAAAAAAAATACAGTCCCTGGGTGGGGTTTTCGGGGGCCAAAGGCCTGCAGTATTCTGGCGAGGGCAGAAGCCAGTGACGCTATCTGTAAATCAGGTAACTGCACTAGAAGCTATAAACTGGAGAGAGGGAGGACAGCTTAGGTGACACAGATTTATTTATTTTTATTTGAAATGTTGACGGTCTCCTCTGCCTCCAGCAATGGCTGGGTAAACAGGGGTGACATGCATGTGGTTAGGCTCCAACAAATACTAATTACATAAATGCACGGATCCAGGGATTGAACATTTGACTTGGTCCATATTAACACTCTTCTCTACATGCATAAATTATAGACCCAGAAATAGTTATTGCATATTATGCCAACACTAGTTGGTTCTTAAATCTGTTACATCCCCTGGAACTCAGTTATTGTGAAGAACAGACACATTTTTATGCATACAAAAATTGCATTAGTAATTGATATATCTCACATGTGTTTGTACTGTCCTGTTAAAAGGTATGTAGAGTTGCTATCGCATATGCTTTATATGGCTATATATTATATGCTTAATAACATATAAATTTGCTTAAAATTTTATTACATTTATGTCATTTGATATATACCTCTTTAAGGTATACTAAATGTATAATTAATTCCACACAGGAGTCTCTTTGTGTATGTGTGTGTACCCCATTATGTTAAAAATATGTTAAATGTGTGAGTACCATATATATGTATTTTTAAAAGGGTTCCTATGCTTAAAAGTCAAAACCCTAAATAGTAGATTATACTTTTATACTTCTCTTTCACTGACGAGGACACTCTCAGAAATTAAAGTTTTGCTCAGATGATTAAAAAATGTGCAGCGTTAAAAGTTGCTATTAGAATTTTGTGCTTCAGACTCTCATGTCCTCGGGCTCAATTCTCTCTGCCACTTTAACTCAGCAGACAAAAAGTAAACTATAAGAAAGCAAACTATTTTAACTATGAAAGGTGACCTAAAGAAAAATCATTTCAAGACCAAGTTGGTTGCAGCAAAATTCATTAGCCTCCTCCAGGATGAAAGCTGGTGTCTGGGTGACATTCCAAGGTTACTAATGCTTGTCAGTCCAACAACTTGCAGACTGTACATGATGGGGAATCTTTGGGGTTTGGCATCAAAGGAGAAAGGATGTAAAAATGGCCCTGATGGATGTTCTGAGGTTGTTTGATCTAAATCCAGAGAAAATAGCAGCTATCACAGCTGATGGAGTACCCGCTATGACTGGGAAGATGAATAGAATGGAGGAAAAAAATTAAAGTCAGGAAAGCTTGTGCCAGGCATTTTATCATATCTTTTTATTTTATTTTTTACAAACTAAGCTTGACAACTTGGAAATCCCTTTGTGCAGTTTATAAAATAATGAATTCTAAATGAGGGCCTAGATTCACCAACAGACCAAGCAATTATGTAAACAATTTCTGTTCCCCAATATGGCTCCCTGTCATTGCATTTTCAAGTCAAATCACTTGCACGAGGTGAAGCAGTAATATATATAACGCATATCTTTGAAGCATTAGCTATCAGACATGGTGAGATGCCAGTTCCCCGATGTCCCAATGACAAGAAAGGTATCCTGTGTTATGTTTCCACTTCTGATTTACACTCAGAGAAGAGTCAACTGAAAGACAAAAGTGCTGCAGGATAATTTGTATTCTCATATCATTTCTCCTACGTTTGGTGGCATTTATTTTCTGATTTCATTACCATGGCTGTTTCTTACTTTCAGGCCCCTTTAAAACACACACACACACACACGCACACATACACACACTTCTTAGAAGTTACAATTAGTCATGTGGTTTCTTACGAGTCTGCTTTAAAAGTGTTTACTCATGTTAATGCTGGTCCTTTCTATAGCTTACTAGCTCCTGGAGAATGAGTACCAAGTGTATTATGCCCTTTGTGTTCTCCCCACCCAGTGAGTGTTCAATAAATACTATTGACTGACTGACACATCTCCCTCCTTTTCTCTTTGTCTCTGACACCTCTGCTTTCTTTCAGAAATGATATTTTTTAAAGTGGCAATGTTCCCTACTTTGGACTTAAAAAAAAAAAAAAACTCTTCTTAGCCTCAAACTTTTCCCTTATGTAAGATTTTCAACAATAGACAAAATACAGGTGGAAAGAAACCGATATTCTCCTACCCCTTAACAATAAATTCTGTTTTTAATTGGAGTGTGACAAGTATTTCACAGAATAAAAGCTTTCTCTCCAAGAACAATGTTAGTGTGCACATCTCCATTGAAGTAGCCATTAAAAAGTAATAATACGTGCTGCCTGTCCTACCCACTCCAACAACTCCTGACTTCAGGGCAGGGTATTAATGGGCAGCCTCTGCTTTATTTTTCTTCTGTCACACAATGGGTCAGAGACACTGTCTATAGTCAGTGTCTCTGTTGTTCTCTCACAGAACTTAAATAACAGTTTGTTCTCCTTTTGAAACAGAAGCCCAAACCACAATTATTTTTTTAACCTTCCCTTAGGAAAAGTCTTGGTAGTTCACTGATATCCAGAAATATGGACTTTTCAGGAGACATAAAAGTGTCCCCTCCATCAACCTGAGCATTGTTTGATCTCATAGTGGCAAGGTAGCATGCCTTTATTATTGTTTGCTTTCTCTATTAAAGCTATTATGGGCTGTACAGTTGTGGGAGATGATTGTTCCAGGGAGTTTGCCCTCATGTCACATCCTTCCATTTGTGTCAGCCTCCTGGAAAACGTGCAGGTGAGAAAATCTCAACCTAATGTGGCACCTGCTCTTCACAGTCTGTCTCTACACTCACAGCAATTAGAGGAGGAAGCAGTGCTCTCTTTGGGCCTGTTTCTGTGCCCTGTTTCTTTTCTTCTAAAATTCCTATTTTAAAGCCTCTTGAAAGAAAAAGAATATTCAGGAAAAGAGAAGGCCATAAATAAAAGAAGGATTAGCATGACACGCAAATGTTTATGGACATTTCGCCCTTTGTTCACTTGCTTGCAGGTATCTGCCTGGTTGCTGCTGCTGACACTGTATCTCTAACATCCAAAGCAATGTAACTACTGCAGTTCCCTAACCTATTTCAAGCTCTAGGGATGCCACCAGGAAAAAACGACCACTGAATGTCTTAGTTTGGGTTTCTCCAGAAGCAGAACCCAAGATAAGGATTCTAGTGCAAATTGTTTACTTAGGAGTTGGTCCTGGGAAATCAGGGGAGATGGTGCCATCTGGCATCAGAGGTCTGGTGCTTTACATAGTTATGGGGGATGTCAGAGACAGGTGTCCAGAGTGGGGTGGCTCCATTTCCTCATGGTGCTTGATCTATCTCCCTGGGCCTAGAAGCAGAACAACTTGTGGGAAGACATTACAAAGAAAGACAGTGGGGTAAGAGGTGCTGTGACCCCAGCCTATGGCCCAGGGCTCTTCCTCAGGTGGAGAAGGGACCTCGGGAGTGACATCCCTGTTGGGCCCAGGTTCAGCAGGGGAAGCACCCCAGGTTGTGGTTTCTTCAGTGAAGCCAGGACAGACACAGACAAAGGGAGTTATGACAGTAACTCAAAATCCCATTTCTCACTTTTTGAACCAAAGAGAGCAAACGGGATGAACTGGGGCCAGGACAATTGTTGAACTCTTAATTTGCTCCCTAAACATGTCCCTAGACTGTTCTAGAGCCAGGAAGACAAAAATAAGAGGCAGTATCCATAGAATGTATACCATGCCCTGACCTGTGGGGTAGCCACATTTGACACAGGAAGCCGAAACACAGATAAATAACCAAGGCCACACAGCTGGCAAATAGCAGAGCAGGGATTTGAACTCCTGCCACCAGACTCCAGAGTCTGTATTTGTGACCACTGCACATAGGGCCACAGGGAAATAACATTTATTCACATCTATGCTCATCTTCACTCCTGTCGTTTTCCCAACATGCAGTAAGAAATGATGGTGCAGTGTCTTAGGAACTGCTTAGCTTTCCTCATAGAGAATCTTGGATTTGGACATCATGTCTGGGGCTACCTTCTTTACACACTCTCTATTATTGGTTTCTGTAAGTCAAAACAGGGTTTACCAATGGATGCAGGCCCAGAACAGTATTCTCAGCATATGACAAAGGGCACTGTGCTGACATCGTAAACTCTTCATTGATTCACCTTTCACCTCTTCTATAACTTTGTATTCTTATTCCCACTTTAATACACCTATGTTCCCCATCCAAATGATACGAGTAAAGTGGAAACTATTCCTCTTTCCAAGGCAATGAGTACACTATGTAAGGGAAATCCAGCCAGCATAACTCTTCAGTAGTTCTATCTGGAGAATATGCTTGGCATGATAATTATTCAGGTAAGTTTTTCCTCCCAGGAGGACAGGCAGTTATTTTGACAGCTTATTTCACTGTCACAGATAAGTTTACATTGCCAATTAATGGAAATACACCAGGTAATAGTCATGAGCTCTCAGGGGATAATCTCGAAGCCATTTCCAAATGTCCTTTATGGAAGCATATGGTCATATCCTCCACTTCATCACCAGGTCAATCAGCAGTTGCTCTTTAATATGGTATGTTCTTCATGCACCAGTGCAATTTCCAAGCTCTATCCCATTTGTTTTTCCCCCCATGGTGCTTGAAAGTTGCTTAAGCCACTGATTATTGCCTTGCCATGAGCTCTGATCGCTCTTCTGGATAGTAGGCATTCAGATGTCATCTTTAATTTGTGATATTAATATTAAACTCCATCACCGTTCAGTGGTTTTAGTGAAGTATTTACATACAGACTAGCAAAGTGTTTGAGCAGTGCATTGAAAACTGTCCATTCCTAATTGGAACCGTAAAGTTTACCACAGCATCTGCATGATGTGGATATGATTTCTGGTTATAAAGGAGCCTTGGAGGTTTGCTTTCAAAAACAAATGAGATGTATCTTTGCAGCTCGGTATTTCCTCGCCCATTCTGACTGTTCATGATTGGTGGTGACCGTGCTCTAAGAACTGTTTTTTACAACCTCACACGCTTTTGGGAAAGATTAACTCAAAGAGTTTTTACTGGGAATCACATTTAAAATTAATGAACTAATTAGTTAAGAAATGTATTACTTTATTATGGAAAGAGAAACCTGGCACCCTAATGAGAGGATGAAATGTCCTTTTATTTTATGACATTAGAGGAAGGTGGACTTGTTAAGAACTTTTGGACTGCTACTATCAATTATATGATTTAAAGATCACCTCATCCTGTGAGAAAGATGGATTATCAATCAGTATTTGAGAGGCTCAAGAGGATGAAAGAGAGAAAAACAGAAAAGAAAAGGGAACATCTTCCTAGTTGTGTTGTTAGATGACCTTGTGCCCTGGTATGTTTAAATTGCTTACTTCCTATAACTCTATAAACTTCTGTGTTTTCATTTGCCGGATTAGATTGAAGTGTCAGCCATATTTGATGAATGGCATTGGTAATATATGTTCATGTTCGTCTTTGCTCTTTCTGCTTTTATTTATATAGTCAGTATAATTTACTTCTCCTGAAAAAGCTTTCAGCAAAAAAGATTTTTTAACGTAGAAATACTTTTTAACAGGGCTCTGGGGTCTGTGATGATCAAATCACTCATCTTTCCTCCTTCGTTCTAGGTTTTTTTTTCCTCTCTTGCTTACTTTTAAAACTAGAGACTAAAAAAGAACATAGGAAAGCTCAGTGGTTGCACCATTGGGCATTGTAGTTAGCACTGTCGGCAAGTCTCTAGCACAGTCTATGCATATATTAGTGGAATGACATGAAGAATTGCATAATTATCTGGATAATTTAATTACAAAATACCAGTCTGCAACCTTTCCTATGCAAACACTGTGTTCACTTATAAAGCAGGCCAAGCATAAGACTGAGAATTTATTGTGGTTCTAGTTGAATAGAGGGAATTTGTTTCTTTCTAAGGTGGTATTGAGAAGGAATCTGTGGTGATCTTGAGGTAAAAATGGAGCACCTTGTTAACTGTGTAACCAGTAACTCGCTCTGGTTTTTTTACTTGGATCAAAATATCCTGTTTATGTTAATAGGCATGCCTACCTGTTTCAAAGCTCTTAGAGGGATAATAGGTAAAAAGCGAGGTGGATAGGGATTGGAGGACTGAAATCACAGTCAGCCCAGTTCAAGTCTGAAAACTACAAAACAGGAGGTAGAGAATATAATAAACACAAGGCTATAATATAATAAACACAAGGCTATAATATAATAAACACAAGGCTGAATTTTGGGGAGTGCCTTGTTTGCTCTTTCCTTTCTTTCTTCCTTTAAAAAAAAATACAAATGGCCCAGGCTTACTATGGTTTGCCTTACTATTTTGTAACTTTACAGTGGTACAAAAGTAATACATATTTAGTAGAAACCATACTTTGAGGACCCATACAACCATTCTAATTTTCACTTTCAGTATTTAATAAATTACATGAGATATTCAACACTTCAGTATAAAATCGGCTTTGTGTTGGATGATTTTGTCCAACTGTAGGCTAATGTAAGTTAAACACGTTAAAGGCAGGCCAGGCTGCATTTTCGACTTAAATTTTTTTCAACTTATGATGGGTTTATTGGGGCGTAACCCCATCATAAGTCAAGGAACATGTATATTCCATCCTTATCCTGAACTGCGTCTTTTCCCTCGTTTCTTTTTTTATCTTTTTTTTGCCATCCAAGAATTTATCCTGCTGGTTGAATCCAAGGTCTTTGTATTGTTTACCTAAAGGCTATTGAAACATTGATAGATACAGTAAAATGCCCAAGTTAAACCAGTTCAATCACAGAATAACAACATGCACATAACTGGATTTTTGCTTTGCATTTGTCTCTGATCCACAGAAATGACGATTACCATGACCCACTTAACACACAACCTGTGTTCTGACTGCCCCGGGCTTAGATCCTGACTTGTCTAGGACTCTGTGAAACAAAAAGAGATGATGTTTATGCTTTTGGAAGACTCTGGACACATTTGTTCTGACACTAGAGAGTCAAAGAAGCTGAACTTAAAAAAAAAAAAAGCTAACATAAGAGTAGCAAATTACAGTCCTGCATGACTGAGCACCAGATATAAGCTCATGAATTTTAAAAATTAGAATTAAGTCAAATTTTATTTCTCGTGTACATGTGGATAAAGTGAAGAATGTGTTTATCATTTTTCAATGCAAAAGTTTCTCAGTTGTATGATTAACATGCAAAATGCAGATCAAATTCTACCTTTGCCTATTCTTTTGTACAACACTTTATAGTCAGTTGTTATAATTCCTGTTCATTTGAGAAAAGAGTATGTTAACATTTGGGCTAACATAAAAATAAGGTTAATTTTAAAGAACTAGGTGTTTCTATAATGGCACAAGCCATAATTTGAGGCTGCTTAAAATTATAAATATATGAAAATGTTTATAGCTTTAGCTCTGGAATAAATGTTGTATTATGATCCTTAGATGTCTAATAGACATCTCAAATTTAACACAATCTAAACTGAACTCTTCATATTTTATTTCCCTGCATCTTGCTCATAACACTTCTGCTACAGTTTTTCCTATTTTTTTTTTTTTTTCAGTTTTTGTTTGTTTGCATTTTGTTTATAAGAGAAGAGGTCTTCCTATGTTGCCCAGACTGGCCTCTAACCCCTGGGCTCAAGTGAACCTTCTGCCTTAGCGTCCCAAGTAGCTGGGAGTACAAGAATGCGCCACCATGTCCAGCTCATATTCTTTTAGGTTTTTATTCTTCCAGTTGTTCAGTCCAAAAACTTCAGAGTCTTCTTGACCTTTCTGTTTCTCTCTCACATAAAGATTTGCCATAGCCAATCTTTCAGCAAACCCTATTTATTCTACCCTCAAAATACTCCTCAAATCTCGCACTACTTCTCATCTCTATCACTACCACTCTCTCTTTCTCCTCTGAATTAACATAAGAGTTGTCTAACTTGCTGCCTGCTTCCATCTTTGCTCTTTTAGAGTGCATTCTCAACAGAAAAGCCAGATTGATTATTTACATCAGGGCACAGTTCTCATCTGCTCAAACCCCTCCAATGGCTTCCTTGCCCACCTACCCCAGGGTAAAAGCCAAAACTTGACAATGCCCAATATAATATGGCTCACATTGCTTGTTTGACTTCATCCATTATGCTCTCCTTTGCTCATTCCATTTCTGTCACCTTGTTTTTGCTGTTTCCCCTTCCTGGAGCATTCTTCCAGATATCCTAATAGTTTACTCCATTATAACCTTTAGGTCTTTGCTCAAAGGTCAACTTTCCAATAAAAACTTTCTTTATTACCTTATTTACAATTGAACATTACATCTCCTGCACTACCTGTCTTCCTTTCCTTCTTATTTTTCTTCGTAGTACATATTACTATCTAACTATGTATATACATGCACACACTATATATATACACACACACACACATTCATTATATATATAATGTTAGACTGATGTAGATAGTAATACTAAGATAAACGTACTGTGTGTGCATGAATATTACTAACAAACTATATATATAGTCAATGTTTTTGTGTGTGGATGTCTATTTGTGTACATATATACACACTAATTTTTCTTTTTTGTAGAGACAGGATCTTACTTTGTTGCCCAGCTGGTCTCAAACTCCCAGACTCAGGTGATCTTTCTGCTTTGGCCTCCCAATATGCTGAAATTACAAGCGTGAGCCACAGCACCAAGCCTGATATTCTATTTTTTATCTATACAAATGGCTATTTCATATGATTCGACTTAGTATTGTGTCTACATTTCCCCTCTGTTTCTTACCTTTTGCCCCTCGGTCTTCTCACCTCTTGCCTCAGTTCTGGTTTGTGTTCCTCACACTCATCCAACACCTCTCAATACCAGTGCCTAAGTGAAGAACTGGTATGTCCAGGGTATTTCATGACCCTTTCTTCTTCCAATGCTTTCTTCATAAGCCCATCTGAGGTCTCTTCCACATCAGCCATAGGAGGTAGCAGTAGAAACATTGTGGGAGTCAGATGCATATGAGATGAGGACACTTACTTCTCCCATTAATCTCCCTCGCATATTTCGGGAGACTCAGGATCAATGTCTAAATTGGCCAACATACATAGCTGGCTAACAAGCATGGTGCTAATGCTGTCTTCTACATACCTTTGATGAAATGATCATGTATAACAGGTGATCCAAGCAGATATGGTATAGTAATTTAAAATGGATTAATCATAAACAGAATAGGCCAAATTAAAGGTGAAGTTGGACACTGTGTAAAAACCGGGCCTTGCTTTGGCCTTGTGGAAAATCAGAGAATGAGCTTTGGAGAAAGACTTGGCCACAGGGTAAGGGTAGGGCTGGAGAGCTGAGCAGTAGGGATTACCTGGGAGTGTGATCAGTCTGCATTACCCAGTTCAGAGGAGGACACTTTTAGTCAGCTAGCTTCTGGGTAGCAAGGTGAGCCAAGGAGGCCTTGGCTGGTTTTATCTAGCCAGCAGGGGTAGAAATGGGGCAACAGGGGCATAAATGGAGGAAGTAGGACTGGCAAGTTGGCCTTCCCACTTTCTTTGACCTTGGAGAGAGATGTGGTCCCTGGGGCTATCCAGGAGCCCACATCCAGAATGGGACATAAATTGTGTGCTCAGGCATTCTTAGCCCTGGCCCAGCTACACCAGCATCTCATAAACCACATGGACTTTCTGGACTTTATTTCCCCATGGAAGACAAATACACAAAAGCCCTCATACAACATGTCTTCCCTATTCTGCTGCTCCCCAGTCTGGGCCCACTCCTCACACCATCTTTACTGCCACCTTGAACCTATGAGTAATATGGAAATCTCCTAGAACAAGAACAGAAAGGAAACCACTTCCTCTACTGATAACGCAGATCCCGTTTTTTTTGACCAATAGATCCCTGGAGAGAGATTGAGACAAATTTGTATGCAGAAGGAACTTTATGTTTTGTTTTGGTTGATTTTTTAAAATATTTTATGTAAGACTCACAAATTGCCAGAGTTCCTGTGTATCCTCCACCTGGCTTTCCCTAATGATAGCCTCTTACATAATCATAACATATTATTAAAAATATATTATTGACACTGATATCCTATTTTTTTCTTTTTTTCTTTCTTTTTTTTTAGTAATGTCTCTACAATGGGATACCCTATTATTAACAGACAGATGGATCTTGTTGTATATTGACAAAGGAAGAGCTTCCATCTTTGATTACATTGACTTTTGTCTGGGTTAACGCAAAGTGACTCAGAGTGGCATCCTCTTTTCTGCATCTTCTGTCAGATTGATAAAATATGATTGTTAAGAATTGGATGAATGGGGCCAGGCACAATGGCTTATGCCTGTAATCCTAGCACTTTGGGAGGCTGAGGCAGGAGGATCATTTGAGGTCAGGAGTTCAAAACCAGACTGGTCAACAGGGTGAAACCCCATCTTTATTAAAAATACAAAAATTAGCCGGGCGCGGTGTCTCAGGCCTGTAATCCCAGCACTTTGGGAGGCCGAGACCGGCAGATCACGAGGTCAGGAGATCGAGACCAGCCTGGCCAACATGGTGAAACCCCGTCTCTACTAAAATGCAAAAAATTAGCCGGGCGTGGTGGCGGGCGCCTGTAGTCCCAGCTACTTGGGAGGCTGAGGCAGGAGAATGGCGTGAACCCCGGAAGCGGAGCTTGCAGTGAGCCGAGATCGCGCCACTGCACTCCAGCCTGGGCGACTGAGTGAGACTCCATCTCAAAAAAAAAAAAAAAAAAAAAAAAAAAAAAGAAAAAACAAATACAAAAATTAACCAGGCATGGTGATGCCTGTAATCCCAGCTTCTTGGGAGGCTAAGGCAGGAGAATCACTTGAGCCCAGGAAGTGGAGGTTGCAGTGAGCACAGATGGCGCCACAGAACTCCAGCCTGGGTGACAGAGTGAGACTGTGTCTCAAAACAAACAAACAAACAAACAAACAAACACA